>NW_027106659.1:0-37296 GCF_000696795.3 Halyomorpha halys
CATTTATCATGACTTTAAATAGGTCTGCTCACAATCCTATACTTATAACATTTAAAATGGTAAAACATTTTACATTCAACGAAACATCATGAATACCCCTAATGTTAACCAACGTTTCACTCAACTTTGCAAGGCTTCGGCAGGGCTGTCAGCTTAAAACCAAGATGACAACTCAAGCTTGCTTGTCATCTTTCAAGTTCTGTTGACATCTTTTAAATATGTCCTAAATAAAGGAGGCAACAAACGGTAAGCTAATACATTCGATTTTCTTTATTAAAATGAACAAAATAGAGATATGCAAAATGAAATAATATCAGTAAATATCAGCGAAGTAGTGTAGATGATAAATATTAATATCAGTAGTAATACATTGCAGAGATTGGCAAAAATTAGCTAAATTTGAAACTACTAGCTGAAATTGCCATGGATACGACCCTTACTCATGAATGAACCATTGATAAATATCAATCGTATCCATGGCAACTTTAGTTATTAGTTTCATAGTTGCCCAACTCTGCTACACAGCCTGATAAATTCAACCTTCATTTAAGAATTTTTTTAAAAATTTAACCGAGACAAAGAATATCTTGTATTGATGTATATTTGTGCTATGTAAAATAAAAAATAAACCGCTGAAGATAATTAACAAGATTTGAGAAAAAAATGTATTTACACCGACACAATTGAATTTCAAAATATACAAACTTAAACAATAGTTAATTATTGAATCTGAATGTTGAAGAAATTCTTTAATTAATTAAAACAGAGAGAGTACAGATATTCCTCTGTTGGTAGTTATAAAAAAAATACAAACTGAAAACAAACGCGTGAATGCAGCACAAGCGCCCTTTAATCTCTAAAACCAACACCCAATGAGTCAGCCGCAAATTAAGGCCAAGTTGTACCAGCCAATCCAAATAACGCTTGACCATGCTTGGATCGGTCAATGTTAGGCAAACCTGTGGAGACACCTTAAGAACTCTAATCATAGACTAGTATTTTATGGGTAATGTATGATAAAAACAGTAGACTCGTCGATTCCGATGATTGACATGACTATTATAAGGCCTATCTGGACATATGGAGTTGAGCTTTGGGGTTCCACTAAACCATCAAATTTCTCCCGAATCCAATCGTTACAGTCCAAAATCCTTCGTAAAATCCTCAATGCTCCTTACTTTGTCACGAATTAATTCATCCATTAGGATCTCATGTCTCATATGTTGCCGATTTGGCCAGAACCAGATACCGTTCCTTCCATGATAAACTTTCCAACCACCCAAACCAATTCGTTTCTAACATCGCTTCTCCTTCATTACCTAATAATCCTCCTAGGAGTCTGAAAAAAAGATGGCCTCGAAATGTTATTGGAGTTCTATCAATGGGTAGATTCTCCACATGTTTTTATCATGTCACTACATCACCTACAGCAAATTTACTTGTTGTATATGTGTTCATACAATTGTAAATAAATTATTTTAAAAAATATATATATTATAATATTTTTACTTCTCTAGTTAATTTTAGTAGATATGAAAAGGCCTTAAGTAGGAGTGAACAGACCGGCTTCCTAAATCGCTCAAGATAGACGTTCCACTCGGAAGTAGCGAATGCTCATTCGGTAAGCGCTCCCTGCTGCGGAAGTTGGGAACAATGGACTCGAGTACCGGAACACGAGCACTCTACATCGCTGAGTACTCAGCCAATAACGGTACGCAGCTACGGTTAATACTCAATAAGACCAATCTCATAACCAAAATATACGCAACCACAACCAAAGCACACGCACAACATTCACTTATCACTCTGGAAGGCGTTGTAATTGTAAACAATATTTTTCACAATAATATCGCTATAAAAATTTATATTATAGGGTTTCTCAAACAACGAATATATAATTTTGTTCCTGCCAAGAATGCAACAGGTAAACAATATATAACTCTAATATCGGACACCTTCAGACCATAGATGGGAAATAATTAGCTATAGTTGAAACTAATAGCTAAAATTGCCATGCAAGACTTATTGTAAAATAAAAATGGACAATTGGACTTCTGGTAATGATCAGATTATCCACTTAAGTTGAGTTTTTGCGGCTTTAGCGCACTTGCTCAGCCTCCACTGGCTCATTAAAAAGCTTAATTCTCTATGTCTACATTGGTCTAATTATCATAGTTGTTTAAGTAAGGCGCCTCCTAACTTCTGAATAGAAAGTCATGATGCCATCTAGTGGCAAAGATATCCGGTAGGAAGTCTGGGCAGCCATCCTGACCTGTACAGGAGAAGAAGAGTTCAGAACTCTGCAATAAGGTCCCTCTTCTCATAATGATGAGGGAGTAAAACTTAGACTTAAAACTTAAAAAAAAAAACTTAAAACTAAGACTAAGGCGAGAGAGGCGGCGGCGGCAGGAGGATGAGAAGAGAGAACCCTACTTCCATAATCACATTCACATCAGAACCAACCTTCAAGCTCCATATAATCAACCAAGTAAACTGTAATACCTTCATCAATTAATGTAATAAAACCCAATTTATAACTAACCAACTAACATACATTGTAATCACTTTGCTCAAACTCTACAGCTAATTTTATCAGAAAACTTAAATGAGAATAGAGGTTATTTCATTTTAAAACCATTATATCAAGTTATTTAAATACAGCCCACTCCATTATTACCAGCAAACTATCAGTAATTCCTTAATTTAAACCAGCTTACCAGTATAATAATTAATTTGGGTAATATCCCCTAATTTTTACTCCAGGGAATACCTAAATTAAACAATAGTGTATAGGAGTTTTTTTATAGTAAATGAGAATTTAGTGAGTTTTCAAGTAGATGTTTTAGTAATCGGAATCTACGAGCAGTTTCTAGTCGTTTCAGTCCCGAATGGGGATTCCAAGTAAGTCCTAAGTCCAGTCCTCCTAAGAGTCCTAAGCAGCGAATCTGTTCACAGGCTTTAATGGGATATAAAAAAAGATACAACAGGGCAGGAGTGTACCACGAAGAGTAAAGGTGATCTGAGGGGATTCGATAGAATTTATTTTAATACTCTAGAAATTTAATTTTTAAAATATAAATACAAAAAAAAAAATTATATTTTTTATTTACTTCTACAAATGCATTGGATGATAGTAATATGATGATACTCTCGCTCGCCTTAAATTGTTCCCTTACTCCCAGACCGCAGTAAAAGATGGCCCTAAGTTGGATAACCTCCCCCCGGAGGATTGTGTAAGGAGTTATGTAGACGGGAGGAGACCTTATAGGAGTTGAAGAGTTGGGGGAGGGGGAATGGGAGGAAGGGTGTCGCAAGAAGGGACGAAGGGAGCCGGGCCACGTGTCAAGGCCCTGGGGCCCACGTGTACTCGTCCATGGCCTTCACCCCCGGCCGCATCTCCTCCCCCTCCCCATCTCTCCTCCCTCCTCCCTTTGTACTAGGGCTATCTTAGACACGGAGGTATACATCGCTCCTTCTCTCTCTAGGCCCTTCTTCTAGTCTTCACTACATTAATACATATATGTGTATTCATCTTATCTCAACGATCTTACACAATCGTAGAAAAAAAAAAGTTGCTAGGGGCAGTAGGTTTTATAATGAATGTGAATTTTGCATATGCAATTTCGTTTGAACAAGTAGAAGTCAATTTACTTTAGCAAATTTCATGAAAACTACTACCCCTACGAAGATACATGTAATACATCCTGAGAGAATTTCATAAATCCATAAATTTTGTCAGAACAACTAGAAATCAACATTTTGTTAATTTACCTTGTCAAATATCAGAAAAGCTACTACTCTAACGAAGATAAACGCCATAAACTACCTACTTTATAGCACAATAAACTAGCTTCAATTTGAGTGCTGGCAGACATCTGTACGTTCAATGGTTCCTGTGATATAGATTTCAAAGTATTATTTATGAAATGTGCTTTTGAAAACACTATATCTCGAGAACTATTTAATGTAAATAGCTCTATTAGGACTCATATTTTAGAAAATTTACTTTACTTGAAATGATGTTCCATTAGATTTTCTAGTGTTGTTGGTAGTTTTAAAGACATAGTGCTTCGAATGAAAAATTAATTTTTTTTAACGTTTTGTTAAAGTTGTCATTTTGTATTCCTCCTAACTATACGTTGCAGACTCCTCAATTTTGACTAATAATTACACATACATTTATTAAATTTATCAAACATTGGGATGAAATAATAGAATGTTTCTCCCCTTGGGCTCAAGAGCAATGGTACAAGTACTATTAGGTTGCCTATAACCAGTTTTTGTTTTTGCTTTGTTTATTTATAATTTACATATTTAAATAAAGAAAACTTTTTTAAATAAAAAAATAATTTTGGCCAAATTCAATGACGCGCCTGGAAGAGAAACGTTACGAGTCCTGATTTGCCTTTCGTATGAGAGCGGCAAAACTTGCTTCAGAGTTCCTAAAGCTGAATGTAAATATTATTTAATATATAATAATAATAATACAGTGAATCGCTACATTTTGGTACTTTGTAAGAATACACTGTTTTACAACAAAAGTTGTGCAAGGAGGTGATTCCAAAATCTGGCTGGGTGGACCCCATGAGGGCTACAGTAACAGAATAAATAATTATCTGCAAGAATTGGATTCGAAATCAAGTCCTTGAAATTAGTATCACAGCAGCGCCTTACCTCTGTGCCACCCCACCGCCACAAAATATTATATATAAGTATAATAAATATTACATACAAAAAATTCGCTTAAGTGTGAACGTCAGAGGATGATATTATTTAATTTGTATTGTATTTATCATATGTTTATATTATTTTACAATTATTTAATTAGTATTATTTTTTTACAACTATAATATTTCTGTATTATTATTATTATTGGCAGGACAGGCCAAGTGGTGGAGGTCCAAGACCTTGCATGTAGGAAATACATCCCGCGTTTCATGACGTGGTTTTCATAGGGTGGGTTCGTCACACCCATGCCTATTTATGTGGCTCTGACAGCCCATTGGCTAACGGGCCTCACAAAGGCCCGGGGGGGGGGAGGCTGTGAATGAGTATTGCATAATTATTTGCTTGAAAAAATCCCGGATAAGGCCGGAGACTCGAACTCGCAACCTTTGGGCTTGCATAAAGGCGCGTTACCATGCTGCTACCGTAATATATCCCCATCATATATACCATGTATTTATATTATTTTACAATTATTTAATTAGTATTATTTTTTTACAACTATAATATTTCTGTATTATTACTATTATTATAACCTTTCTATTTATTTTTTTCAAAATTATGCGGTAAATATAGTAAGAGTGAACACTTACAACTCCAATACTTATTTCATTCGATTATTGCAACTTGAATTATTATTGTTGTAATGTTTAATGATTAAACAATAATAAAACAAAATTAAATAACACTAGTATTTGATGAGGATAAATAATTAATCTAAAAAATTTTTAATTTAGAGACAGTTTCAAATTATTAAAATTATTTTGAATGTTTGATATTACTACACACAAATAATGTTAAAATATGATAAAAGTAATATTGAAATATAAATATATATATATATAATCTTTTGTTATTATACCAAGGAAACCCAAAGGCTCTATGCCGATACTACCAACCGTTCTCTTCATACTGTCCAGCGACGACCCAGCAAACCAAAATATACTAAATCAGTCTTAAAGCACTCAGTCAGTTCAGTGTTTATTAATATTTTAGGGATCCGCTCGTTACAAACAGAACCTTACACGCCCATCTATCCGCCGCAATAATATAACCTGAATTATATTAACCAGTTGCAGTTCTCTCAGTTCAGAGTTGTGTAGCCTTCTAAATTCATCCTTTTTCGGTCCTAAAATTACAGGTAATATTTTATTTTCAAAAACCTCAAGGCGCTATTCTTCCCTTAGTGGAAGATGCCACGAATTGCATATGAAAAGAACAGTGTCAAGAATAATAGTTTTGTAAATTTACTTTTACGGTTTTGGACAGTTAAACAATATCGTTTTTTCTAGTTACTGTTTTTTTTTGTTTTTTTTCATAAAGTTAAAATACAGCTGCAGATTTCAAGAAAACAAAATGATATTCCAGACAATGAAAAATACAAAGATGTTCCAGAAGAGAAGACTAAAGCCCTGGAACCTCCGGCGGCCTTGAATGTTTCCAATCGAGGAGCGGGCAAGGACTTTCAGGAGAAGGAAAATAATAAAAAGGACCTCTCTGAGACGAGTATTTTTTTTTTTTTTTTTATATTTCCTTTATTAATCGATTCCTGACAAAGAAAGGAGGAAGAGATGAGAGAGAAGGAAAAGTGGAAAGTATTGCTAATATTTTATCTGGAGATAGACAGTGGCCTTTGAGGAGGTCGATGCACTGGCATGGCAGCGGCTCTGCCGATGACCTCCTCTTTGTAGTTAGTTACCTTCGCTATCGCTATACATTTACTTAATAATAACAACTGTCATGATAGTGAGCGACAATAAACACCATGATAGAGATATCATCTTCCAACGCCGACACAAACTTTAATCTAGAAATTAAACTTGCTACAGTTCAACTACCTCAGAGTAGAGGAATTCCGAATCATTATGAATTTGTATCATTTAATAATTTTATATATAATGAACTTTTAATTATATATTATTAATTTAATTATGGATCTACATACATGTTTAGCACTGGTCACAAATACCAGACTTGTACAAATGATTGGAGTTCTTTTAATATTTGTTGCCTATAATATTCAATTCCATTAAAAAAAGAAAAATAAGTGTAA
The DNA here is from genome assembly GCF_000696795.3 of Halyomorpha halys. Classification (NCBI taxonomy): domain Eukaryota; kingdom Metazoa; phylum Arthropoda; class Insecta; order Hemiptera; family Pentatomidae; genus Halyomorpha; species Halyomorpha halys. The sequence goes on from NW_027106659.1 coordinate 6,779, forward strand.
ATAATTACTAAACGTAAATTAAACCGTAGTTGATAAAAATTCATTGAAATGGTACAACATAACATATCAAATCTTTTATTCTAAATTACTTTTATCAGATATTTTTTAATTTAATTACCCAAACATATAATGTCTTTATATACTTATATTTGTGCTAAAATTAATTGACAAGTTTTGAAACAATGTATTAACAACGAATCGATAGAATTTTAAAATATACAATCTTAAACAAGAATTAATTATTGTATCTAAATAGAAATTCTTTAATTAATTAAAACATAGAGAACACAAATATTAATATGTTTACAGTTGTAAACCAACACAAACATATGGATGCAGCGAAAACCTTTGATTTGTGCGCAAAAACCGACACTCAGAGTGTAAACCACAAATTCAAGCCAACTTGAGCCAAACAATCCAAATAACTCGTCTACATGATTGGGCATGCACGAATTTGTCGAATTTTGGCAAACGTTAAGATATAATAATATATAATTTAAAGGTATAATCCTTTTTAATTATGTATATAAGAAGCAGTCAATTTTTTCGTCAGTCAATAAGAAGCAGATGGTCAGGGCTGCGGTAATTAACAAAACAAAACAAGTTTACAACAATTTATTGATTCCCAACGTTTCGACCCACAATGTAGGTCTTCATCAGGGAAAATAAAAATATACTAGCTAATGTTAGAGTATAAGATTGGCATTTAATTAAAATAAACATAAAGTTAGGGGAGCGAAAATGTGACACTACTTGCATATCTCATATTATACGTATCTTCTTACCTACATTATATTATATTTAATCTTTCACTGTTTTCAATCTACTACCATCTAATTCCACGATTATCAATCAATTTCATTTTTTTTTACTATTAAATTATCAGTTATCAATTTTTTATCATTTATTATTCAATTCAATATTTTGTATAATTCCAGATTTGTTTGTATACTATTCCTTTTCAATTTTCTGTTTCTCTAAATGTTTGTGTTATCAAAATGTATTTTATAACCCTACGTTTATATCTGTTTTAAATACATGTCAGTTTTTATATTCTTACATAATATATATATATATATATATAGGTATAGGATAGAGGAGAGACCTCGACAGCACGTGCGTTAGACAGAGCTAGCTACAAGACTACAGACCGTACGGACCTTGAGCCACCCAGCTCTCTCTATATATATTCTACCTCTATCCTTACCTTCCTAGGGATTCTACAATATTACATCTTCACTCTAATAATATTATTCATTATATAATATATGTTCTTCATTGTATTTATTATGAGCATACATAAATATACACTAAGGTATAAACATGACATTGAAGGTACTAAACAAACCAGGGTCACGTTTCATAATGACACAATTAGACGCAAATAATAAATGACCAAGTCAAAAACTACAAAAAAGAAAAAAAAAATGATATAAAAAGAAACTGGAACGGTACAAAACAATATATTAAGCACCAACGTTTCGCCACTCTTCGTATGGCTTCGTCTGGGCTAGAAATAAGATACAAAAACTAAAAATATTGTAAAAAGATTAAGACATGTAATATAAAGTAACTAGGGTAGATCTATAAAATGTAAGAAATATGTGAAAAAAATCAATTAAAGAAAATAAAAGAAAGATGTGCAGACATAAATAACATAAATTTTATCCAAAGTCCGATGTATCGGCCATCCTCAACCAATCTTATTTTTTAACATACAAATAATCTTTACCAATTTTATAATTAAATTATCATATCTTAATTTCGGAACCAAATCGTTTAAAATACAACTTTATGCAGGCTATTCTGATTTTAAATAGTTAAAAGAAAAAGCTTGTTTGAAAAAAGAAATAGCAGATAACAAATGCAGAAACCTAAAAATCAAAATTTTATAGCAACAGAAAAAATTATATTTAAAAAAAAATTCTTCTATTAATTTGGGCTTAAATTTCGAATTTTAGTTGTTTTGTTTTTTTAACTCATTTTTGATATTAACACACTATGCATACATCCAAAATTTTATAATTTTATTTTCTCTTATCGATATATTGAACACAGATTGTAAGAAGATAGTCCAGACGGCGGTCAATAAAACTACAAAATAGTAGAAAAAACTATTTATTAGATGATGGTCAGGGTTGCGGTCAAAAAAAGAACAAATAGTTTATAACTCTTTTAATGTTCGACGTTTCGCCGCACTTTGCAGAGCTTCATCAGGGCTGTTCAAAGCGAAAGGTTGAACACGTAAAAAACTATTTATTGTTAAACAACGTTTCGCTCCACTTCGTCAGGACTGTCTTGATTGGAACAAAGATGACAGTCCAATCAATCAATGTTTCAATCAAGACAGTACTGACGAAGTGGAGCGAAACGTTGGTTAACAATAAATAGACCATCACCCGGACTCTTTTACTACAATCTACTTCATACGGTCAAAAATCTTCTTCCTATACGAAACTTGTTACTTTGCGTCGACGTTTCGAGGTAAATGATAGGCCTTCATAAGAGCTAAAAAAAAAACAAAAAAAAACGAGGTAACAACCTTAATTCAGAGAAAAGTTCGTTTTGAGGTGTAGATAGTTGACCGTAGATTAATGCTTGAAGAAGTTTGTCGGGGGGGTGCGTTCAGCAAAGAACAACATAAATAAACAAAACCATATTTATTTATTTTATGCCTACGTTTCGACCTAAATTTCAGGTCTTCTTCAGGGCTATAGAACAGAAGAGATAACAACACTTAGAGTAACATACAATGGAAAAGGAATAGTATACAAACAAATTTAGAATTATATAAAATACTAAATTAAATCATTAATGATAAAAAATGATAACTGATAATTGAATAGTACAAAAATTTTAATTAATTGATATTTATGGAATTGTATGGTAGTAAATTGAAAACAGTGACTAATATAATATCATGTAGGTAAGAAGATATGTATAATATAAGATTTGCAAGTAGTGTCTAAAAAATTGAAAAATTAAATAAATAAATGGAATCTGCAAATTGAACATTATGACAAACAATGAAAATAGTGAGTGGCTTATATCTGAATTACATTGTGAGTATTAACTTATATACCTATAGAAGAAGAAAAAAGTTCGTTTTGTTATGTTTTAAAAAAATTATATGCCCCATTTATGTTATCTCATTTTTCCTTTCTTCAGCCCTAATGAACGTCTCGAATTCAGGTCGAAACGTCGAAATAAGTTTCGTATAGGAAGAAGATATTTGACCGTATGAAGTAGATTGTAGTAAAAGAGTCCGGGTGGCGGTCAATAAAGATATCAAAATAGTAAACCAAAAAAAAAATTATTGTTAACCAACGTTTCGCCCCACTTTGCAGGACTTCGTCAGGACTGTCTTGATTGAAACATTGATTGATTGGATCAAGGTTTCGTTTATTTGCTGACCAAACCACAATCTTCTCCTCATATAATAGATATAGTTATGGTATAGTATATTATTAAATGAGATATATTTAACTTAATAAATAATAGCAGTAACAAAGTGATCGAGCTAACTGTCATACAGAGATATAATTAATATTTGCCTATATGTAATAAACCAATGCCACCCACACAGGGGATGAGTACTAATGGAATGAGTTGTACCCACTGCTGCGAACACCCGTATTGTCTAATAGGCTGGGTAGGGTGATAAATAAATAAATAATAATAAATAAGTAACTTAATACTTGGGCCAGAGATACGTCAACATTCGAGAGACTGGTGGCGAAACTTGACTAATTCTAAGATAGTATTATCCGACGGGGCTTACAATAAATAAGGCTTTTACAATAAGTGCAAAGTACTATAAATATATTCTATAAGGGCTATTGTGTGTAATAAGATGTTTCACAATCTAGATTTCTATTTGTGAAAGTGAATTATATAAGGTTTGGCCTTAGTTGCCAAGCTCTAATACTCAACGGCAAAACTGCCAACTGATAATTTTCATATCGAATATTTCTTATAATAATAACAACGATAGAAATCTGGTACAGAACGCTAAACAAAAAAAAATTTGTCTTTCGCACCTCCCATCGTAAAAACTACCTACAACACTCGAAACCTGACAGTACAAGAATCCGAGAGGAGAAATAAAGGCAGTTAATTCGCCCAAATTTTTTATTACTTTAATAAAAACTATGTATAATTACTAATCAAAATTGATGAGTCTGCCAAGTATAGGAAGGGGGAATAAAAGATGGCAGCTATTTCTAAATAAAAAAATAGGAATTCGTCATTCGCACTTCTCTATCGTAAAAACTACCTACAACACTAAAAAACCTCATAGTACAAGAACCCAAGAGGAGAAAAAAGTCAGTTATTTCACCTCAATGTTTTATTACTGTAATGAAATCTATGAATGATTACTATTCAAAATTGATGAGTCTGCCAAGTATAGGTAAGGGGGATAAAAAAAATAGCAGCTATTTCTAAATCACTAAAAAAAAAAAAAAATTGTCATTCGCACCCCCCATCGTAAAAAATACGTACAGCACTAAAAAACCTAATAGTACAAGAACCAAAGAGGAAATAAAAGTCAGAAAACTATGTTTACTTGATAATAAAAATTAATATCAACTATCTAAGACCCACCAGACCGAAATGGTGTAAAATAAAAATATATAACTACTATGAAAGTCAAAATTGAATGGTCAACCAAGTATATATAGGGATAATAAAAGATGATGGCTGTTCAAAACGTTAAAAAAAAAATATTTTTCATTACAAGCTCTCGATCGTAAAAACTAGCTCCAGCACTAGAAAACCTAAGAGAACATCATTTAGTAGAATAGACAGTAGAAAGTAGAATTAGTCTGTCAATAGAAGTAAATTAGTAGAAAGTAGAATATATTTATTAAAATATGAGCCCTAATAGAGCTCTTTACGTTAATTACTTTCCGAGATATAGCTTTTTAAAAAGCAACATTTCATCGATTATTATATCCTGAAAAATCTATGTTTTAGCAAACTGTATATACCACAAATAATATATTTTGGGGGTATTCATGATCTTTGGTTTAACATGTTAACTGGAAAAACTTATGTTAAATGGAAAAATATTCCCTATTTTACCATGTTAACATGATATAACATATAACATGATTGAGAATCTATTACTAGGTCTGTTAAATGGAGAATGACGTCACTAAACAGACCAGCTGAGCTTGTCACCATTTTATTTGTTGTCGGGTTAGGTTACTTGCTCGTAGTTTGTGTTTTGGACTTTTTAAAAAAGACAATCAGTAGCCAAACTTTCACACTTCTACTTTTCACTTAATTTAGGCATGTTGTAATAAATTACATTGATCAAAACTTAGAAGTAAACAATAACATGAATTTTTGGAAGAAAAGGTTACTAAACAAGTTGCTCAGAAAATTCGCTAGGAGCTCTTATGAATTTGTCATTTAACATGACTCTAAATAGTGCTATTCAAAATGCTATAGTTATAACTAGGGATAGGATTTTTATGTTTTCACATATTTTTACCTGACCATGATATCTTCGATTCCTTACTAACTAGCGATGTTTCAAGGCGTTTCTTGCCAAAAGAAGCCACTTTTATTTCACATATTTTTAAATATTTGGCCTTTTTTACATACTGTTACATATTTTGTTGTTAATCACATATTTTCTGAAATATTTGTTATTTTTAACATATTTTTAGGCATTTTGTCCTGAATAACGTATTTCCTTAAGTTATTTGTTCAATTGTAAATACATTTTTCGCAGCAACTACGTAAAATTCAAGAGAATGAAAGAAACTTAAAGGTGAAATTTATATATTTATATATATCTTTATCTTTGAATACAAATTAAAAGCAGTGGCAATAATAAATTTTCACACAGAATTACATCGAGAATTTCATCAGAATCAATTAAAAAGAGCAAGGGGTCTTATTCCTGTAGCATTTCCCTAGGATTTGTTCGTTTACTCCTCAATCCATTTCTCTGTTTCCTCCCTTCCCATGGTCCTTTCTCATCTTAGTCTTGTTTCACTTCCCTAGTTTAATTACAATTACTAATTAATATCTTGTTATTGAACAGCTATCTTAAGTACATTTTTTGTACATATTTTATCATAATTTCTTTAAAATATTATTCATATAATATATAATAAATACATATTTCTGTAACTTTTTTTAAGTTATAAAATTACTAATTAATTAGTAATTTATATTGTTGATTAATACATATATTATAAATACATATAATTTACATATTTGACAATTTATTAGCACATATTTAGGATTTTTTAGCACATAAAAATCCTATCCCAACTTATAAAATTTAACATGGTAAAACATTTTACCTTTAACACAACATCATGAATACCCCTTTTTTAGGAGTCGTTGGAAAGGAGCAGAATGGTCTACTAAACACAAGCCGTTCGAAGATGGAAGGAAAAAAAATGTAAAATGATACCTACTTTTTTAGAAAACTTTGGTATAAATAAAAAATACGTTTTAGACGAACCAACATACGGCTATATGGTGGAAAAAACTGTCCTGAATTGTGAAAATTCTTAACTCAGGTAGGTTGTGCAGGTACCACCGGCACTATCACCTGGTTAGGCCAGGCAACCTCAGCTGGTTTGGGGGGTAAGGAAAGGTTGGTCCCTATCCTAAGGAAAGTTTGGGTAGTAAGGGAAGGTCGGGTACTAAGGATCTTTTTGAAGAAAGGTCCGGTAGTTAGGTACTAAATACCTCAACAATGTTGCCACAAGTATCCACAGAGCAACAATAGGGGTATTCATGATGTTGTGTTAAATGTTTTACCATGTTAAATGTTATCACTATAAGATTGTGAGCAGCCCTATTTGAAGTCATGTTAAACGTTAAATGCATAAGAGCCCCTAGCGGATTTTCTCAGCAACTTGTTGTATAAGCCTTTATGTTTATAACCTTCCTTCCAGACCCTCATGTTATGGTTTACTTCAGTTTTGATTTAAGTAATTAATTACAACATGCCTAGAGTGAGTGAAAAGTGGAATTTGTGTGAAAGTTTAGCTTATGAAATGAAATGAAAAAATAACTTTATTCTGGGACATATGTCCCCTAAGAATAATTACATGGTTCATATAGTGAGATTTTTATCTGGCGAGCGTTTACACATTTTCAGATAGTAGAATGAAATTACATTGTTTTTTTTTTACTGTTTTTTTTTTCTCAAATGTATCATTAAAATTATCCATTCTGGTTTAATAACAGGGATATGAATACCACAAACACACGAAAGAACTGAGCTGTCACAACTAAAATGTTGGCGATCTCAACTGGTCTATTGTGTGACGTCATTCTCGATTTAACAGACTAAGTAACAGACTCTCAGCCATGTTAAATGTTATTTTGTTTTACCACGGTAAAAGAAGGCAATTTTTTTTCGATTTAACATGAGTTTTTCCATTTAACACGCTTTAACATGTTAAACCAAAGAACATGAATACCCCTAATGTTACTGAAAGTATCCACAGAGCAACAATAAACTAAATACGTAGTCGACAAGTTGACGCAGAAGTAGGAGACCTTGTCAACACAACTTGATCCAGGCGCTCAGTTTGCCTTTGCGATTCCCCGCAATATTCAAAATGAAATGAAACAATAATTTTATTCTAGAACAAATGTACCCTTAGAATAAATACATAGTACACACATTATGATTATTTATACATATAAAACAAAATAGTATTAATATAAAATAAACCACGATAAGAATATAAAAAACTATAAGGTTACAAATGAACAGGAGGCGTAAAAACAGAAAAGTCCATATGTGAAAACAAAATATAACCCACTCAAATAAAGAAGTAGATTGACATCAAATAGAGGTCTGAGGTTTGAAAAGTCTCGAAAGCTCTAAACTTGTACAGCCCTGATGAAGCTCAACATAGAGGGGCGAAACGTCGGAAAATAAATATTTATTAACTATTTTTACCATTTACCCCCCCTACTACCCCTTAATATCTTCTTCATAATTATGATTATTAGTCTGGCAAACATTTAGAATGTTTCAGTATGTAAAAAAAAAAAAAAGATCTTAGTTTATTTACAATTTATGATGATAATAATTTTTTTTCTTATTTACACTGTTCATATGATGCGGAGGTTTCGTTATGTAGTAACTGGAGGAATAGGTGTGGTTTAAAGAAGAGAATGGACGAGGATTGTGGAATGGAGGCGGTTCTATGGAAGGGCATTTATAGATAAATCGGTTGCGATCTGGTGTTTAATGAAAGGATGGATGATCGTAGAGTGAGGAGATCAAGGATATAGCTGGGTTTTTTAATTTTAAAGACTTGGAATAGGAAAACACCAAGGAGGTAATGCCTTCGGGAGGTTGGATAGAGCCACTTCAACTAGGTATACAAACAGGAGACATGAGAGCGCCTGGGAAACCCAATTCATGAGTCTCTTCAGTCTCAACCCTAGCCCTTCGTAGACCAAGGAACCTTTGTCGAAGTAGAGGAAAGCGAGAGAGGATACCAGGTCCTGACGGGTATTCTGATGGATAGAATCACAGAATCTTAGTAGTAGGCATGTTGTGATAAATTACTTTTATTAAAACTTAAAAGTAAACAACAACAGTTTTGGAAGGGAAGGTTACTATACAAGTTGCTCAGAAAATCCGCTAGGAGCTCTTGTACATTTAACATGACTTTAAATATAGCTGTTCCCAATCCTATACTTATAACATTTAATATTCATGATTATTCTTCATGAACCACTAACGCATGCGGTTTAGAATGGAGTATGGGCACTTTTTTAAATAAACTCCTTCTGGATAAGATCACTATGTAAGAAAGAAAAAAAAAGCACTGAGGAGTTTGCGCAGGACTATCAGGTCTTATTATCCCATAATATAAACTAACAAACAAAAATAAATTAAAGCATAATCTTTATCGAAGCAATGTGCCTGAAGAAGATACTAGCAGTTATTGTATTGGCCTTAACAATAAAGTCACCATCTATGGTATGGATAAATTTAATATCCCTTATAGTTAATAATTTATTGGAATATCCTTAAATTACGAAAATAACAAAATAGATTTAGACCTACAATTTTCCATTGAGATAACAATTAGGGCGAACCGAAAACATTAAAACGGACACAGAGGGTGAAATTAGTTCAAAGATTCAGGTCAGTTAGGCAACAATAAGCGCACAACTTGCTTATTTTATTTCTCCATCTTACACAACGGCGACTCGCTACGGCCCCCTCTCCTGGTACCAGTACTGGCGGCAGCGATATGACCAGGACTACACCGTTCATCAATTATATAACAATATATAACAAAGAGAAAATAGTACAATCATAATGAGGAACAATAACAATTATGATGAATTTAAAAAAAAAACGTAAACATACGAAATAATATGGGACTGAAGGGACAAGCGTGGGAGACCTGTACAACCCCACAGAGGTCACCCTCTCTACCAGTAATATGAAGAAAATGAATACATTATGCTTGTACAAGAGCCCAAGAGGAAAAAAACCAGTTATTTCACCTTAATTTTTGTTTACATTTATAGAAACTATGAATAATTACTAGCCAAAATATGATTCTGCCAAGTATAAGTTAGGGGGGGATAAAAAATGGCGGCTGTTTCAAAATGTTGAAAAGTTTTTTTAATTATTTATTTAATGTAATTTACAACTGTACAAAATAATATAATACGTAAATATGTAGTATGTTTCATATACACTTGAAAATCTTGGGAAGGAACCACCCATTGGTATTCAATGGTGGTACTTCAAACATTAATTTAACATAAATTAAATTAACATTAATTTAAATTAGAAGGTCCCGTGGCCATCTTCTTTTCAGACGCCTCGGAGGATTATCAGGGCTTGTTAAGGATGAGAGATTAAGAATTAATGGGTTAGGATGGTTAAGGGGTTTGGAATGAAAAGACGCATATCTGTTTTGTGTCAAATCTGCAACGAATGGGATGTTAAGGTCTTTGTGAATGAGTTTATTTGTGACGTAATAAGGAGCATGAAGGATTTTGGATTGTAAGGATTGGATGCGGGAAGAATTTGATGGTTTGGTGGAGCCCCAGAGCTCAATTCCATATGTCCAAATTGGTCTGATTATCGTAGTGTATACTAATTGTTTGTTTTCAAAATTTTAAAAATAAAATAATTTTTCATGATTGCAGAAGTTTGTCGAGGGGTACGGTCAGCAAAGAACAACATAAATAAACAAAACCATATTTATTTATTTTATGCCGACGTTTCGACCTGAGTTTCAGGTCTTCATCAGGGGATGTGGCGTAGAAGGTAGGCTTGTAACTGGATATGAAAATAATTTTTCATTCGGAGCAACATATCTTTAAAACTACCAATAACATTGGAAGCCATAATCGAACATCATTTAAAGTGGAGTCAACTTGCTAAAATGTGAGCCCTAATAGAGCTATTTACGTTCAATAGTTCTCGATATATAGCTTTTTAAAAAGCAACATCTCATAAAAAATGCTCGAAAACCTAATAGCCATAAGTTTGCCAAGTATAAGTAGGGGGAATAAAAAATGGAGGCTGTTTCAGAACGTTAAAAAAAAAATTAATTTTTCATATCTTTAAAACTACCTATGAAACTAGAAAACTCGGGACTTAAGGACTCTCGTATGAACTATAACTTGATTATTCAAAGCAATAAATGAAAAAAAAATGCTAATCATAACATAACCAAATTTCTAATAATAATAAAAAAAATAAAACAGATGCAAAAACCTTCAAGGCATAACTATTTTAATGCTTGATACAAATGTGATACTATTTAAATTATAATTATGAGAACATAATTGACCGTGGATAATATATTAGAAGAGAAGATGGTCAGAATATAACACAATAAGTTGAAATAACTAATTTAGGCGTGGTTGTTATCTTGTTCATTGTTCTTAGCCCTGATGAAGGCTAGAAATTCTAGCCGAAACGTTGGCATTACTAAATAAGTTATTTTAGCTTATTTGTGTTGTATCCTAACCGCTCCCCCAACCATCTTCTACTCATATATTTAAATGGGAAACTTACTCTTTTAACTTGGGTGTAAAAATCAGGAACTTACCTGTAACAAAAATAAATTAGATTAGATTTAATGGAACATTTATATAATTAGATTTAAAATATATTAAACAGTTTATTAATTATTGTATATCACTTTTTAGTTTGTAAATAGGTGCTTAAATTAGCAAAAAATTCCCTTTCGATCCTTTTTTCTCACAATCATATTCTTTTTTACACTGCCCTTATTAACGAAACTTCTTATTATAATTTTAATCGTCATAACAACACTACATTGTCACTGTTTAAAATAGTATAAGAAAGCTATTTATTGTTAACCTGGTGTCAAAATAGTAAAAGAAAACTATTTTTGTTAACCTGGTATCAAAATGGTGCAAGAAAACTATTTATCGTTAACCAGGTATCAAAATAGTAAAAGAAAATTATTTATCGTTAACCAGGTATCAAAATAGTGCAAGGAAACTATTTATCGTTAACCTGGTATCAAACTAGTATAAGAAAACTATTTATCGTTAACCAGGTATCAAAATAGTAAAAGAAAATTATTTATCGTTAACCAGGTATCAAAATAGTGCAAGAAAACTATTTATCGTTAACCAGGTATCAAAATAGTGCAAGAAAACTATTTATCGTTAACCAGGTATCAAAATAGTAATAGAAAATTATTTATCGTTAACCAGGTATCAAAATTGTAAAAGAAAATTATTTATTATTAACCAAGTATCAAAATAGTGCAAGAAAACTATTTATTGTTAACCGGGTATGAAAATGGTTTTCATTTAATATTTTGATACTTGTGAAATTGATAGGAAATTTAGCACATTATGATGGAGATCATAAGAAGATGTTTTATTTACTTCGTTCATTTTTATATAAATTTTCAGATATTTTAAATCAAAATTAGCTAAACCTTAGTTTACATTTATTTATCTATTTTCTTACTTTGTTACCTTATTTCTTTTTTAGCCCTAATGAAGCCCTGCAAAGCGGGGCGAAACGTTAGCTCACATTAAACAGTTTTATAACTGCTTGAGTTTTTTTTATTTAACGCACCCTGACCATGTTCCTTTTAATAGGAAATCGTTTGAAATTTCCGCCTCTGTCTCTTAACTATAACGAAAAACAAATGTAAATATATATATATATATATATATATATATATAGGAGATAATATGGGACCGTGGGGTGAGGCGTGGGAGACGCCCTCCCCCACAGGGGTTGGATAGAACTACCTAGTTCTATACAATGGCAGCCTTTCTTCTCCTAAGTACGAATCCCTAGCCCTCACGATTTTTTTTCCCTTCTTATTCTTTTCTTAAAATGTATTCTCACGGTAGGCACTTTTACTTCTAGTTTAACGGAAACTACAGACGGGTTTGGTTAAATTTCACCTGCATAAATAAAAAAAAAAGTTATAACTGAACTACTCGGTATAACGTACTAACAGAGCTGTCTTCAACTAAGTGTGGGGAGGGGGGAGAGCGCTATATGATTAAGGGGCTCTTCAGATATTAGAGATGGAATTTTATAATTCGAATTTATGTCTAGGTTTGGCATAATATGATCCAAGGGAAAAAAAAATCATATTCCTCCAAAATCCGGTTTATAGTTAGGGCTCTTAAAATATATCCATATTCTCAAAGAGTTAGTGTTGGTCAGATTGTTGCCACCAGTACTGGTACTATGCAACCTCTGTGAGGGTGTTCGTCACCCACGCTTATCCCTTTTTTTAATTTCGTCATAACTGTCTGTTGCATTCCCTAAATTTGGAGGTACGACCCTAGTCTTGGATCCGACTGTGAGATATGAGAACTATGACCTCCATCAGGTAGGTGGAGTGGAAAGGAAAAAGAAGAACATTTATGAAAAATGTGTCTCTTTCCTTAAAGAAAAATTCCGCGAGACCTTCGGAGAGAGAATTGATGATTTTTATAATTTGCTTAATTTATCGAAAGGTTGTAACGAATCTCTGGAGAGGTATGAAGGAGTGATACAGGGGAAATAATATATTGGATGTAATGGTAAATTGTTATTTAGCTTTGTGGGAAAAGGAGGAACACCAATAGATGTATATAGGAAGGCGGGAAAAAAAAGAAAAATGTATTTAAGTGTATTGATGGTGTTCCTCAAGGTAGTATTCTCGGCCCCATCCTCTACACCGTCTATACAGCTGACATCCCAACAACTCCTAACACTATCCTCACCACGTATGCTGAAGACACATGTGTGCTCACAGTTAGTAATAACCCTTTGATTGCATCCCAAACTCTCCAGTCCCATATCACAATCCTCGAAGAATGGTGTCGAAATAGGAGGATAAAAATAAATGACATTTACTCTTCGTCGTAAACCTGCCGACTGCCCTACAGTATACTTTAATAATGTGATGTGAGAACAGATTCGTTACCTTGGACTACATCTTGAGAAACGACTAACCTGGAATCCTCACACAAGACTGAAAAGACAGGAAACTGCACGCAGATTCCGACTATTACAGCACTTACTGGACAGACGGTCTAAGCTTCCAATTCATTACAAAAGACTGATCTACATGACAATAATAAGGCCCATCTGGACATACGGAGTTGAGCTTTGGGGGTCCACTAAAGCTTCGAATTCCTCTCGTATCCAATCTTTACAATCCAAAATCCTTCGTAAAATCCTCAATGCTCCTTATTTTGTTACTAATAAAACCATCCATAAAGACCTAAATGTTCCTTATGTAATCGATCTAGCCCGAACCCGATATTATTCCTTCCATAATAAACTCCCTAACCACCCAAACCCACTAGTTTCTAACCTTGCTTCTTCTTCCATTCCTAGCTATCCTCTGAGGCGCCTGAAAAGAAAATGGCCTCGTGTTTTTAGAGTTCTACTACTGGGTAGTTTCTCTACATCCTGTATCATATCATTATGTCATTATGATCAAATTTACTTGTTGTATTTTTTATATAGTTGTAAATATCAATAAATAAAAAAAAAGTGTAAGTAATAGTTTGAAAAAAGAAAAATGTTAATGTATTGTAGTGTATATGTGTCCAATTATGGATTGATGGCACTCTGTGTATTATAGCAATCCACAGCATTTCTCTCTAGTTACTAGGGTTATTCAAGATGTTGTGTTATAAGTATAGGATTGCTAGCAGCCTAATTTCAAGTCATGTTAAAGGTTAAGTGCATAAGAGCTCCTAGCGGATATTCTGAACAGCTTTGCTTTATAACCTTTCCTTCCAAAACTTCATGTTATTGTTTACTTCTGAGTTTTGATTAAAGCAATTTATTACAACATGCCTAAATTGAGTGAAAAGTGCAAGTAGTGTAAAAAGTTTGGCTACTAAGTGTCTTGTTGATCTTTTGACTTGTGAGGAAGATGAGTCATTGAATGAAGATGAGCTAATTGACAAATGTCATTTCATTATTATTATTGTCATTCATTGCTTTGTTGGTTTTAAAAACATATAAAACAATACTAAGTCAAACCACAAACTACGAGCTAGGTTACTTAACACGACAACAAATAAAACGGTGACGAGCTCAGCTGTTCTGTTGCGTGACGTCATTCTCCATTTAACAAATCTATTAACATACTTTCAACCATGTTATATGTTACATAGTTTTAAGATCATGTTTAATCTCCCTACTAAGGAGTATCATACCCTCCTTCCAGCTCCAGAGATGTAGAGGATAGCCTATCCCGCTGGAAGGCTGGAGTTGCTACTATGCCTCGAAAGGAGCCAGCGTGTATCGATACGCTTTCGTTTCGATTAGCCTCTACCAGTTTTACACTTTCCTCAGGTCCTTAACTTTCCGATCCAAGAAACGTTTTTATTATAGACCTCTTAGATAGATAAGTAATAAAATAAGATTATAGCTAATAAATAAATGGCTATAAAATAAAATATGGTTATAAAAGAGACCGGCAATAATTAAATAATTTATCGACTGCCAGTTAACTGCCGCGGTAATACAGTTAGTGCTGAATCATTGCATCGTCTTAAATGGACGGAGTGTTCTTCGTGTTTGGCCTTGCTCTGTCATCTAATCTATTTGTTATATTATAAGGGCCTAAGGGGAAGAGAAAATCAGTTATCTCACCCCAATTTTTGATTACATTAATGAAAACTATGTATAAATAATAGTCAAAATTGATGAGTCTGCCAAGTATAGGTAGGGAGAATACAAATGGCGGCTGATTTTAAGGGTTAATGATTCTTTCGAAGCTCCATATCCACAAAACCTAAAAAAACGTCATTTAAAGTAGAGTAAATTTGCTAAAATATGATTTTATATATATATTTTTTTAAACAAAATAAATTCACAAAATTGTATCTATATTAATTAAAACATATATGACTGGGTTTCTGAATTGATTGACAACAAGGAATAGCACAAGAGCCCAAAATGATAAAAAAAGTCAGTTATTTCTCCCAATTTTTGATTACTTTAATGAAAACTATGTATAATTACTAGTCAAAATTAATGAGTCTGCCAAGTATAGGTAGGGGAATAAAAAATGGCGGCTGTTTCAAAACGTAAAAAAACACTAATTTTTCATTCGGAGCTCTATATCTTTAAAACTACCAACAACACAAGAAAACCTAAGAGAACATTATTTAAAATAGAGTAAATTTTGTAAAATATGTGCCCTAATAGAGCTATTTACGTCCAATAGTTCTCGAGATATAGCTTTTTTTAAAAACAATATTTCATAAAAAATCAGTAATTATTGAATTTATTTTGAGAAGTCTGTATCTCAGAAACCATACAGATGTCTGTCAGAATTCAAATTAAAGCTTATTTAATACACTTTAAAGGAGTATATGACTTTTATCTTCGTAGGAATAGTAGTTTTCATGATATTCGACAAAATAAATTCACAATTTAATGAACCATAAGACGTACAGATGTTTCTTTAATAGGGGTATTCATGATGTTGTGTTAAATGTTATATGTTTTACCATGTTAAATGTTATAACTATAGGATTGTGAGCAGCCCTATTTGAAGTCATGTTAAACGTTAAATCCATAAGAGCCCCTAGCGGATTTTCTCAGCAACTTGTTGTATAAGCCTTTGTTTATAACCTTCCTTCCAGACCCTCATGTTATTGTTTACTTCAGTTTTGATTTAAGTAATTAATTAAAACATGCCTTGAGTGAGTGAAAAGTGGAATTTGTGTGAAAGTTTAGCTTATGAGTGTCTTATTGATCTTCAAACTTGTGAAGAAGAGAATGAAGATGAGCTAATTGACAACTGTATTGAAAGTCACAACAACTAATATGGCGGCGATCTCAACTGGTCTATTGTGTGACGTCATTCTCGATTTAACTGACCAAGTAACAGAATCTCAGCCATGTTAAATGTTATTTCGTTTTACCACGGCAAAAGAAGGCAATTTTTTTCGATTTAACACGAGTTTTTCCATTTAACACGCTTTAACATAGATCATGAATACCCCTATTGAAGTATAAAGTAGTTTCTGATGCTTATCTCCGTAGAAGTAGTAGGTTTCATGATATTAGACAAACTAAATTCACAAAATGTTGATTTCTAGTTGTTCAGATAAAAGTTTTGATTTATGAAAAAATATATCTCAGAAACTATTTGACGTAACTATTGATGTCTGCCAGCACTCAAATTAAAGCTAGTTTAATGTACTATAAAGAGGTATATGCCAATGATCTTCGTAGGGATTGTAGTTTTTATAATATTTGCTAAAATAAATTATTAAATAAGTATTCCAAGTTGCCTGGGTAAAATTTCATATTCATATGCAAATAAAATATTATAGAATTATAATTCATTAAAGAAATAAAAAAAAAATGGGATGAAATAACTGACATTTTTTTTCCTCTGGGCTCCTGTGCTATGCCGGAAACTGACCCAGTATCTCTGTGTAATAGTAGATAATGAAATTCTTAACGCCGCCGTTCATTAAAATTCTTTAATTCGTACTAATACGAACCAAATGCAGTGTCAGGATATGGATCACATGTTCCAACACAACTAATAAATGAGTATTGTCTGAAGTACATTTTTAGTACTATGTTTAGTGCTATATAAAACGATGATGTGGAAAGGTTAGGTGTGAAATGCAGACAAATACATCTGATTTTAGATGCTCTCCAAAGCTGAGGGAAGATCTACAAGGACCCACCCTCAGGTAGAGTTTCAGCCCCAGACTCCAAGGGCTGCGGATATAAAAAAATGTCAAAAACCACCGGCTCCGGAACCACCTGGTGCACAAGGGTCTCTTGGTGGAGAGGTAAGCAGGCCAAAGGAGTCCTAGAACGTTCCTTTGGTCCAAGAACCCAAGAGGAAAAAAATGATTTCACCACAAGTTTTGTAGAATGATTGTCCTAGTAAGATTTTAGTAGATTGTTAACCAACGTTTCGCCCAACTTTGGAAGGTTTCATCAGGGTTGTCTTGATTGAAAGGCTGACAACTGACTGGTCATTATGTTTCCGTTCAATCCAGATGAAGCCCCGCTAAGGGGGGGGGGGGGGAAACGTTGGTTAACATTAAATAGTTTTTTCTACAACAGATGATCTTTATTTGAATATGTTAATGCATAGTAAATAGAAAAAACTTAGGTTAAATGGAAAAATATGTCCTTCTTTTAGCATGTCAAAACAATATAACATGGTCGAGAGCGACTTCATGTAACAGACCAGCTGAGCTCGTCAGTGTTTTGTTTGTTGTGTTAGGTGCTCGTAGTTTGTGTTAGAATTGTTTTGGATGTTTTTATAACTAATAACGCAATGGCTGACAATAATAATAATAATAATAATAATAATAATGTAATGACAGTTGTCTATTAGCTTATCTTGATTCTCTTCCACACTAGTTACAAGATCAACAAGGCACTCAAGTCATGTTGTAATAAATTGATGATTGGAGAAGTTGGTCGGGGGGTGCGGTCAACAAAGAACAACTTAAATAAACAAAACAATATTTATTTTATGCCGACGTTTCGACCTGCGTTTCAGATCTTCATTCGTCTGCTTTTAGTTAAAACAGTTTTAGCCTACCTTATCCGCTAGACTCCCTGATGAAGATCTGAAACTCAGGTAGAAACGTCGGCATAAAATAAATATTGGTTTGTTATTAATGTTGTTCTTTGCTGACTGCACCCCCCCCCCACCAACTTCTCCAATCAGTAATCTACGGTCAACTATCTACACCTCATTGTAATAAATTACTTCAATCAAAACTTAGAAGTAAACAATAACATGAACTTTTGGAAGGAAAGGTTATAAAACAAGTTGCTCAGAAAATCCGCTAGGAGCTCTTATGCATTTAGCATGTCTTTAAATACGGTAAAACATTTTAAATTTAACACATCATGAATACCCCTTATTTTGGCAGCTTTATTGACCGCCACCCGAACTATCTTCCAACGATCTAGTCCACAAGGGTCAACTATCTTAAAAAACTTTACTCTACTTTTAATTATGTTCTATTAATTTTTTTAGTGTTGTTGATAGTTTTAAGCTAGAAAAAAAAAATGTTCACGTTTTTAAATATTCACCAAGCTTGAACAATGAAAAATGCAACTCAAAAGTTTTTACTCTTCGACGCCCACCAGATCTACCGAATCTAATCCTCAAAAGTAAAAATGTAAAATGGAATCCTGCCAGTGAAACAGTAAGATACCTAAGTACAGTAACAGTAAGAATTCACCTAGATCGCCGCCTTACCTGGAATCACCATATCAACGTCAAACTACCTGACCTACAACCTGGGAAACCCAACCGAAGACTGAAGCCCAGACTGTTGCAGGACATTCTTTTATAAATTTTTAATAAATATATAATTAATTCATAGTCACACTACCTCTATTTTAATTATTATTATTACTCATTTTATTTATTCATTATTTTTTTTCTCTTGTCCTTTTTTAAAATTAACTTGTTTCTTTTTACTATTAGAGGGCAATTGTTTGTTTTATTTAAGTGTACCAATATCATTATTTTTTGTTATTAATTTTGCTTTCCTCTTTTATTAAGAAGCAATTATTCTTATCTATTTATTTTATTATTATTTTTTTTCTTTTAATAACAACATTTTATATAGTTAGGGGTGTCATTTGTAAGACTATACCCACTCATAATCAACCCATCAGGCCGATCTGGTATAAAAAAAAAAAAAAAAATATTCACCATTTCTTATTCCCATTAACCGTAATTGACAGGGTAATTAGTTTTGACAAGTAACCATAAAAAGTTTTTACTAAAGTAATCAAAAACTCCTCATTTTCCTGGACTCTTGGACTAATTCAGCGTACGAGAAATTATCAATGTCGAAGTTATTTCAGCAACTTCTTATCATCATTACAAACTTATTACTATCGTTACTAATGACCTGATTGCAGGTAAGGTGGACAAACAAGTTGATCCCCCAAAGTGGGGATCGATCCCGCACAGACGACATGCAGCCTGGAACGAACCGCTCTCCGATCCGACCGGGAGAGGAATGCCATTCGGACGTTGACCCGCCCAGATAGCTTGTCATTAAATGTCCCTCCATTCTCCTGTTTGTTTTCAATCGGATCTCGTTCCAACATTAAGAGGAATTTAATCCCTTTAAGAGATAATAACAATTCCATTATCCAATTATGGGTATCTATGCTTCGATATGCTGCTAGTATAATAAAAAAAACTTTTTTTTAAATTGTGTGTTCGACGTACACCACAGATAGTATCTTAGACTGAGGTTAATTTTTTGATAGCTCTACTAACTACGGGGCTATCGACTGCGAGGTTCCCCAGTAGAGAAAGTAACCCCAGCCTATGGCACTATAATATCTTTGCAATACGTTCATTTCAAAATAAAGTGAAAAACTACGTTATTGTCTCTGGAATACGTCCAATTAAAAATAAAATCATAAATTTTTTGTTAGATGTACAACTTTCAAAGCAAAACAACGATTTGGAAACAGATGATACTGTAATAGAATCATTATTTATAAAAATAAAAATAAATACAGAAGATCATAGATTTATGATATAAACAGAGATAAACATAACCTTTAGAAATACAAAAAATAAATAAACAACTGGATTTTTGATATAGATATTATCAATATGAAGATATTGAGGTCAAAAATAAGGGAATATTGGTACTTGAATACGGGGAAACCCGAAACGTAGCACAAGCACTATCTCGAAGGAAGTTTTTTTTTTTTCTTACCATAACATCTTGATAAAAAAGAACATTCGGGTCGAAACGTAGGCACAAATAAGTTTGTTTATTGGTGTATCTTTGCTGACCGCACCACCGACTATCTTATCATAATAATTAGTTATACGTTTCAATTTTTTTTTCTATATACAAGTTTCTATTGATATTCTAATAATCTTATCCTACATTACGAAGTTTGTATATGGTTCTCATTTGGCCTTGATGAAGCCTAATTAAGTGGAGAGATGCCATTGTTTACTAATAAATACGTCTTTATTTAAAACGTATATTCAATTACTACGACTTCGAAGCATATTCTTTGAATTTTTTTTTTTTCAAAAATACAGGGTTGACCTCTAATCAACGTAATATACATTCAGGGGTCACTTGTTCATTTATTTATTTCTAAAAATAAATAATTTATTACAGTGTCGTATGTTTAAAAATAACAAACCTTCAATAGTCTGTAGATAAATTACTAATTTACCTTAATAGTGGAACAAATGACAACAAAAAAGGTATGATTTTTAATTGGACGTATTCCTGAGATAGTAGCATAGACTGGGATTAATTTCTCTGACAGTCCTCAAGTTAGCAGGGATTTATATATTATAGTGTATATATTTGACGAGGCTTAAGTCCATTTAATATCAGATTTACCAGTTTTTAAAAACTTTGCAATTTTTTTTTTATTTATTTATAAATATAATGCTCTTGATATGATAGCAAGGGTCAGTTGCTTCTCTATTTATTTTTCATACTTTACCCTTCGTCATAAACCTCCCGACTGCCCTACAGTTTCCTTTAATAATGTTGCTCTTACCCCTGTCAAACAGATCCGCTACCTTGGACTACATCTGAACAAACGACTAACCTGGAATCCCTCACACAAGATTGAAAAGACAGGAAACTGCACGTCGATTTGAACTATTACAACACTTACTAGACAAACGGTCTAAACTTCCAATCCATTACAACAGACTGATCTATATGACTGTAATAAGGCCAATCTGAACATACGGAGTTGAGCTTTGAGGTCAACCTTCGAATTCCCCTCGTATCCAATCCTTACAATCCTAAATCCTCAATGCTCCTTACTTTGTCACAAATAAAATCATACATCTGTTTGGGGTTTGTTAAAGTGGTTATTGAAATGTTTTAAATTTAGGAAATAATTTAATAAAAGAAATTATTGGGACAAAGGCAATTAGCCGGCATTAATGAATTTAAGGAAAGAAAAGGAATACAGACAGAATAAGGAATCCTTGAGAATGACCTGAGAGGTCGAAACGTCGGATGTTAAAAAGAATAAAGTTGAGAGAAAAGAGATCAAAATTGTTTAAAAAGAAACTAAACCACTCTCAAACAACTATAATAATAAAAAATAAATACATAAAGACTTTATTATTCCATATGTAACCGATCTATCCCAAACCAGACATCAATCCTTCCATCATAAGCTCCCTATCCACCAAAACCCTCTAACCTTGCTTCCTCTTCAATTCCTGCCTGACAATCCTTCAAAGCGCCTGAAAAAGATGGCCTCGAGACCTTCTAGTGTAGAAAACTTATCAGAGTGCTACCAATGGGTAGTTTCTCTAAATGCCTGTATCGCTCCAATTTGACCTTACATCAAATTTACTAAATGTATTTTAATGGAAATACAGTAGTAAATAGCAATTAACAAATTATTTTTTTTTTTTATAAATAAAGAATTGTTTGCCGACATTTATTCCAAATCGTTTTGCTTTCAAAGAGAGATCTCTAAGATTTTCATTTTATTTTAATTAAACGTATTCCAGAGACAGTACTGCAGTCTAGGGTCTATTGGAGTCGTTCGTTCTACTGGCTATTAAGTAGGTTGGGTTTTCTATATCAAATTAAATCTCTTACATCTTGAGTACTTAGGTCCAAGCAACATTAGGTTTAGTTTTTAAAAATCTGTGTTTAAAAAAATATCTTATTCTTTAAACTAATTATTATTTCAGATGTACCTTTTTGAATCTATAATTTAATATTGTGCTTGCTATTAATAATTATTGAATAATCTTTATTTCTGCTATCTTAATTTTACAAGCGCCTGTTGAACAGATTCGATACTTAGGACTCCATCTTGACAAGAGACTTACTTGGAATCCACACACAAGACTGAAACGACAAGAAACTGCTCGTAGATTCCGATTGCTACAACACTTACTTGACAAACGCTCTAAACTTCCCATTCATTACAAAAAATTAGTATACACTACAATAATCAGACCAATTTGGACATATGGAATTGAGCTCTGGGGCTCTACCAAACCATCAAATTCTTCCCGCATCCAATCGTTACAATCCAAAATTCTACGTAAAATCCTTGATGCTCCTTATTACGTCACAAATAAACTCATTCATAAAGACCTTAACAGCCCATTCGTTGCAGATTTGACCCAAAACAGATATGCGTCTTTTTATTCCAAACTCCTTAACCATCCTAACCCATTAATTCTTAATCTTTCATCCTTAACAATCCCTGATAATCCTCCGAGGCGTCTGAAAAGAAGATGGCCACGGGACCTTCTAGTTTAAATTAATGTTTGAAGTACCACCAATGGGTGGTTCCTTCCCAAGATTTTCAAGTGTATATGAAACATACTACATATTTATCTATTGTATTATATTGTACAGTTGTAAATTACAATAAACAAATAATTAAAAAAAAAAAAATTTTACAAGGTTATTTTTTTCTGTACATATTCGTGCAGTCCTATCATACTTCACAGCGGTTGTAAAAGTATCTTGTCTTCATTCTGGGAAGTGGGCGAAACGTTCCTTACCATTAAATAGTTTTTTTTTTCGCTATTTTGTTTATCTTGTTTGACCAACACCCCGAATTCTTTTCTTTGATATTTTTTTAGTGTATTCATAAATGTCATGTTGATATCTGTCGTACGTCATATATCCAGGGTCAGTTTCTTCTTTATTTATTTATTTTTCAAACAATCTATCGAGTGTTATCTGTTTCTATAATTCAATTATAAACGATAAACTAATAATCTTACGATTTATCAATATTTATCTGAATTTCATACATTTTTTTATCAACGTTTCGTGGCACTTCTATCTTCAGGATTAACAATCTGAAGTAATTTTATCATCTTATAAAATTACTTTTTGGTTTTAAGGATGATCATTGCTTTTTGTAATACATAATACCTCCCTCGAACATTATCATTTCGGTACATATTATTTGTTAACTAAAAATATTTCTTGTTAACCTTATGGTTACAATCCTCGAAGAACGGTGTCGAAATTGGAGGATAAAAATAAATCCCAACAAATCACATTTAATGTTCGTCGTAAACCTGCCGACTGGCCTACAGTATACTTTAATAATGTGGCTCTTACCCCTGTAGAACAGATTCGTTATCTTGGACTACACCTTGACAAACAACTAACCTGGAATCCTCTCACAAGACTGAAAAGACAGAAAACTGCTCGTCGATTCCGACTATTACAGCAATTACTAGACAAACGATCCAAACTTCCAACTCATTACAAAAGACTGATCTACATGACAACAATAAGACCCATCTGGACTTATAAAGTTGAGCTTTGGGACTCCACTAAACCTTCGAATTTCTCTCGTATCCAATCTTTACAATCCAAAATCCTTCGTAAAATCCTCAATCCTCCTTATTTTGTTACTAATAAAACCATCCATAAAGACCTAAACGTTCCTTATGTAACCGATCTAGCCCGAACCCCATATTATTCCTCCCATAATAAACTCCCTAACCACCCAAACCCTCTAGTTTCTAACCTTGCTTCCTCTTCCATTCCTGGCAATCCTCCGAGGCGCCTGAAAAGAAGATGGCCTCGTGTTTTTAGAGTTCTACTACTGGGTAGTTTCTCTACATCCTGTATCATATCATTATGTCATTATGATCAAATTTACTGGTTGTATTTTTTTATACAGTTGTAAATATCAATAAATAAAAAAAAAACAAAAAAAAACCTTATGGTTAACATAGTTTTTTGTTAACTATTTTGAAACCTTTATTGACCGCCACCCAGACAATCTACTTCATACGGTCAGCTATCTTATTCCGATACATATTCCCATTTTTTTTATTTCGGCTATAATTAGAATATACAAAAATGTCAAAACTACTTGACAGTATTTGGTTTCACTATAAAACCGAACACAGTATACGTTTGAACAAAGCTGTTTATTTTATAAGATAGTAACATTATTTCGAATTGTTGATACCGAAGATAGGGGAAAGAGTTTTTCCACTATAATACTTAATTCATATTACATTTAAAAATTATTAATTTTATAAATGTAATTGATTGTAGAAAGACGGTTAGGGTCGCAGTAAAAAAAACAAACAACTTTGCAAGGGATCCTCAGGGCAAAATGGGATCAAGTTACAAACATTGTACGTACGATAAGACTGTAAGATTATGCAGTGTAATATTTAACCGAACACTCGGGAGGCCATAACATTTTTGTTTTCAAATAAAAGTGCACATATGACATTTTAAACCCCTCCATCTATAGGCAAACTATTGTAATCACCATGAATAGTCTAAGTGTTGATAATATATTATTAGAAGTAGAAATACATTATATCGATTGTATAAATTATTCGATTCTTTTTATCATTGTTTTAAATAAGTTCATACAAATACATGATATCGATTGTCTAAATTATTCGATTCTCTTTATCACGTTTTAAATAAATTCATACAAATACATGATATCGATTATATAATTATTCGATTATTTTTATCATGTTTTAACTAAATTAATACAAATCATCAATTTATTCATACTTTTTTCACTTATAAATGAACAATGTTATACTTTTTAACAATTATAAGCCATTACTGTAGATATAAAAGAAAACAATTATTATTATGTTTTATTTTTTAATTATTTAAAACTATTAACTGTCAAATTTACAGTAAAATGTGTAAAAAAAATAAAAATTAAATACATAAAAATAGTTTTGTACATTCACATTATTGAATTTTGTTAACACCATTTTTCTTACTTTCTATCCGAACGCCCCTCCCCCCAATAAATAAATAATTTTGGATTACCGATTACATTATACTCCTTAAGTTCAAGTATGTAACATTGTATGTATACTATAATAATCTTATGATACTTTGCAATGTTTACATGTTGTTGTCATTCAGGAATTAGACACCAGTGACTAACAAATAGTTTTTTTTATCAGTCATTCGAACCACCTTGATATATACCTTCTCGTGTTCGAAGGCTGAAGTCCAATTAAAATTATACATAGAAGTTTTTAAAAAATTTGTTGGTTTTTATTTTTTTTAACTATAGGGGGCTCTCTTCTACCTAACGATAGACCAACCCTCATTTTACAAATTAAACAGGTCAACATCGGCACGAATAAATTTTTTTTTTTTTTTATTTGTGTTTTTGCTGACCGTAACACCCCCCTCCCATCTTCTCCACTTAAAATATTACACAGTGATCATACGTAAAATAAAATATTACACCATTATCAGTAAAAACATTTTTATATAATAAAGAGATTATTACTTGATTGTATATAATTCATTATAAGAAGAGATGACATGGCAATAAATATATAAGACAAAGAAGGTTTTTAAAAAATCTCTAAATCTGATCCTGGGTGGACTTTAGCCTCCTATGATATATGGAACCCTGTTGATCCTCAACTGGGGGGGCACGTGCAGGGCGATCGATGCAGCTCCGCCTTGCAGAACCCGCCCGAATTCAAACCCCGGCCCCTAGGGGGGTCCTTGGACACCCGCGACCTTATTCTGATAACGGCCGCCCCCTCGATCGCTAATAGCCAAGGCCGCGGATCCTCTCCGAGCCAAAGTCGCATCGCATCAAACACTAACTGGGTTAATCGGGGCCGGATTAACCGAGACCTCGAAACAAATCCGTCAATAGGGAGACCTTGTGCCACGAGCCGAGGGGGGACTAGATTAATAATATATATATGTATACATATATATATATATAGATAACTTACCTGGCAAGCGCCATCCTTATACAAGAGTCCAACTGGTTCTTGTGCGGCTCCACTTTGCCAGTGGTAGGAAGCGACTTAATCCCAAAAAGGCTTGTACTAAAGGACGAGAGCCCGCTGATAGGAAGACAGACAACAACAGACACACTTCAACAGAACAAACTCCCCAGGCTGAGGCCAGCCGATCACTGAGCCTGCCCTAGGTCTCCCCACTCCTCCTCCCCCCACCACCGCGCTCTCTATTGTCTTCGGGAGAAATCACAAGCTCCACTTTTCTCTTTATGTAATTGCTTTTCGAAAATAATATTTTAAAAATCTCTCCATCCATGCTCTTGCTTCAATATAATTTATAATAATACCAACTACAATGATCCCATTTACTATTAGCAGTTTAAATTTATGGAGAAGATGGTTAGGTTGCAGTCAAAAGAGAAACAAAAATAGTTGACAATTTCGTCCCACTTTGTAGAGCTTCATCGGGGCTAAAAAGATAAATTAAGGAAGGGTTAAAATTATGTAAAAATACGTGTAAAGAAAATTATATCTTAATCGAAGAACAGAAGAAATAAAATAGTATTAATTGTTAATTATTAATTAAATGCATATTAATTATAAAATCATTATTATTATTAATTCGGCTCCACAACTCGATGTCGAGTCCTGGCCTCCACCAATCATTTCGATCTTGTGCGGCCGCCATCCAGTTCCTCACTTCCAATATAAATATAAAATATAAAATGATGAAAGGAATATGGTCCGGGTGCGGTAAAAAAAAAACTATTCTACTATTTGAGTTTTTTTTTACCGCACCCGGACCATATTCCTTTCATCTTTACACACGGTCAACCAATAATCTTCCAAAATATAAAATGATAAGAATATTAAAAATTACGCAAACTATTACGTTAAAAATGAACAGGAGACGTAATAAAACGTAAAAATAGAAAAATAGATATGAGAAAAAACAAAATTTAACTTACTCGTTAACGCCATAATATATAATTACCTTGAAAATAATTGTAAATAGTATTTAAGTTTTAGTAGTATTTAATTTAGTTACATTTATTTTTATTTATATTATTTTATTTGGATTTAGTTATTTGAAAAGAAAAAAGTAATCATAATTTGTGTGTTATTATGAGTAATAGAGACAGTTGCTAGGGGCTGATAATCGTTGCTAAGGCGTCACCTAGCAAGGGACCGACCATCTTAGTTTTTAAGGCAGTTCCGGCTAATTAGTGGCCCTGGTAGCTTCTTTAGGCAGCCCTGTCTGCGTTTGGTTGATGTTATTTTATTAGACATTTTTGAGTGTTTTAGTCACCATTACAGTCCGAAACCAGACCTTTTCTGTGTTTCGTTTTTTAATATGAGTTCTGGATAATTAGTGGCCAGGAAAGTGTGTAACCAGCCCTGTCTGCGTTCATTTTGACGACTATTGGATATTTGGACCATCGATGAGCCACTACACCAACTTTGGACCATTGGAGCTGTTTATTTAGCAACAAGAGCTGCGACTCATCTCGGCAGCACTCTTCCTCTGACCTATCGGAGTGGAGCAGCCTTTCGTCGGACAATATTTAATTTTTTATTTTTGTGTAAATTAGTTTTATTGTCATTTTCATAATTTATCGAACTATTTTATTTTTACTTGTATATTTTGTATATGTTAGTTTTTAAAATGTTTAAATTGGACCAAATAAATGTTTAATCCGAGGCAGTTTGTTTTTTGTTCATTTTAAAGACTTCTAAAAAAAAGAAATAGTCGATTTGAGGTGGCTTTAACATTACTAAAAGATGGAAAATAAAAAAGTAAGTTGAGATTAAATAAAGAGGTGTAGATAGTTGACCGTCGATTAATAATTGGAGATGATCGGGGGTGCGGTCAGTAAGAAGAACATAAATAAACCAAAAATATTTATTCATGTCCACGTTTCGACCACAGTTCCAGGTCTTCATCGGGGAGCTTGTAGGAAAGACGTCGCTCACTTAACTCAGTTTGAGTCTAGATATGTAAGTAACAAGGATCTATTAGACAGGAATGAACCCAAAAATATAGAATTTTTTTTCTGTTTATTTATTAAATATTATGATTGTATAAACATAATAAAATAAGTAAATGTGATAAATGTTCCAAAGCACGTGATAATCTTGGGAAGGAACAACACAAAGGTGGAACTTTATCTCTTCTTTTAAATCAGATGATCCGAGGACCATGTTATTTTTAGACGCCTCGGAGGATTGTTAATGACGAGAAATTAAAACGGAGATTATGGGATTTTGAAATGAAATGAGGTATGTCTATCTCGGACCAACTCTCCAACGAATGGGATGATGAAGTATTTATGGATGAATTTATTTGTGACGTAATAAGTAGCATAAATGAGTTTACGGAGGATTATGAATTGTAGGGATTGGCTACGGGAGGAATTTGATGGTTTGGTAGTCTGATAATCATTCTGTATAAGAGTTTTTTTTTGTAGTAAAGGGGAAGTATAGAGAGTTTGTCGACCAGGTGTTGTAAACGGAATCTACGAGCATTTCTTGCCATTTCAGTCTAGTATGGGGATCCCAAGTAAGTCTCTTGTCAAGATGGAGTCCTAAGTAGCGAATCTGTTCAACAGCCGTTAGTGGGATATTAAAAAAAAAAATTCTGTACGACAAGAGAGTAGAGGTGATTTGATTTTTTCATGGTCTGTAATTTGGGTATTCATGATCTTTATTTTAACATGTTAAAACGATATAACATACAACATAAGGGGTATTCATGATATTGTATTAAATATAAATGTTTTACCATGTTAAATGTTATAAGTACAGCATTGTGAGCAGCCCTATTTAAAGTCATGTTAAATGCATAAGAGCTCCTAGCGGAAACTTGTTTAGTAACCTTTCCTTTCAAAACTTCATGTTATTGTTTACATCTAAGTTTTGATTACAACATGCCTAAAATAAGTGAAAAGTAGAAGTGTAAAAGTTTGGCTACTGATTATATTTTAAAAAAAATGCAAAACAGAAGAAAAAAAAATACAAACTAGGAATAAGTAACCTAACACGACAACAAATAAAATGGTGACACGCTTGGCTGGTTTGTTTCTTGACGTCATTCTCCATTTAACAGACCTAGTAACAAGACTCTCAACCATGTTACATGTTATATCGTTTTAACATGGTAAAAGAAGGAAATATTTCTCCATTTAACACAAGTTTTTCCATTTAACACGCTTCAACATGTTAAACTAAAGATCATTAATACCCCTTATTGTAAGGGAGGTATTGTGATCGTGAAGAAATTCGGATTTAAACGAAAATCTACGTAAAAGAAGGAAATATTTCTCCATTTAACATGTTAAACTAAAGATCATGAATACCCTTAACATAGTTAAGAGTCTGTTACTAGGTCTGCTAAATGGAGAATGACGTCTCACAATAAATCAGCTGAGCTAGTCAAAATTTTGTTTGTTGGGTTAGGTTACTTGCTCGTAGTTTGTATTTTGATTGAGTTGAATGTTTTTATAACTAATAAAGCAATGGCTGATAATAATAATGTTGTAATGAGAGTTGTCAATTAGCTCATCTTGATTCTCTTCCTCACAAGTTAAAAGATCAACAAGGCTTTCAGTAGCCAAACTTTCACATAACTTCCATTTTTCACTGAATTTAGACATGTTTTAATAAATTACTTTAATCAAAACTTAGAAGTAGACAGTAACATGAAGTTTTGGAAGGAAAGGATATAAAACAAGTTGCTCAAAAAATCCGCTAGGAGCTCTTTATGCATTTACTATTTAACATGCCTTTAAATAGGGCTGCTCACAATACTATACTTATAGCATTTAACATGGTAAAACATTTTACACTTACCACAATATCATGAATGCCCCAATTAAAAGTACAGAAGAAGACGAGAGAGTTGAGCAGGATGAGACGAGGGTTCGGAACGTTGGGGGTTCCATTCATCCCTGCATCAGTCACCAGGGTTTAGGGGGAGGACTTAAAAAAAAAGTCTAGACATCCTAAAGGGATCGAAATGCGTTTTTTTGTCGTATCTTGGCGCTTTTTCATTTAAATTTCAGTTAATTATTTGGAAATTCAGAACTAAAATATAAACCACATTATGAAGGTTTTAACACTTTTTTTTTAAAAAATAAAACAAATATTTAATTTAAGTGTTAATGTCTGCACATTTAACAGTTCATCAGAATTAATAATATATAAGAAGATGGTCAGGGTTGCGGTGAAAAGAGAAACAAAAATAGTTTACAACTATTTATT
>NW_027106659.1:37666-53183 GCF_000696795.3 Halyomorpha halys
CTTTTGACCGCAACCCTGACCATCTTCTTATATATCAATTTTTACGGTCAAGATATATACAAGAATTAATAATAGTTCATCAAAACCCATTTTTTTATTTTTAACAACAATAATAAATACCACAAATTGTAAGTAAAATAATAAGAAGTCCTTTTAAGGTGAATTATGGGTTTCAAATCAAGAACATTTTGTTTAATGTTTTATATCTCTATATTTTTTTCTCTTTATTTTTATCTATTTTATAAATGATACCTTTTGTGCAGTTCATAGAGCCCTACAAGTTTGGTGTAGATTGGTTGAAGTTAATTCTATTTTTTTTTCAAAAGTAATTAAAGGCCAATCAATAAAACTTTTGGCCAAAACATTTTCCGATTTTTTCGAAAATTCGTATTTAAGGTTTTCTTGAATTGCTAAAAACGAATATCAACTTTGGTTCACTTCTAAAAAATCTTTTACCACTCTAATATGTCGTTTCAATACAGTACTAATATTGAAGCATAGTGAAGTAATTATGTAAAAACTATTCATATTTTTTTTGTAGTATATATATGACAATATAGCAGATAATTGAATTGTTCAAATGAATAACAGCTCTTTGTTATTAAACTTGTTTAGTAACCTTTCCTTTCAAAACTTGATGTTATTGTTTACATCAAAGTTTTGATTACAGTAATTTATTACAACATGCCTGAAATAAGTGAAAAGTAGAAGTGTAAAAGTTTGGGTGCTGATTGTCTTTTTTAAAAGCCCAAAAAACAAGACAAAAGAAAAACAAAACACAAACTACGAATAAGTAACCTAACACGACAAATAAAACGGTGACAAGCTCAGCTCGTCTGTTACGTGACGTCATTATCCATTTAACAGACCTAGTGACAGACTCTCAACCATGTTATATGTTATATCGTTTTAAGTTGGCAAAAGAAGGAAATATTTCTAATTATTAACATAAGTTTTTCCATTTAACGTGTTAAACTAAAGATCATGAATGCCACTATAGTTAAGGGTCTGTTACTAGGTCTGCTAAATGGAGAATGACGTCACGCAACAGACCAGCTGAGCTCGTCAACATTTTAAATGAATAAGAAAAAATCACCTAATTCGGACCAGTATTAACGATTATACAACGAAATTAGCTCTTAGCATTTATGTTACTATAGTTACCGTCTTATCACTATATATTAAATGATATCAAAGTTTCACTATTGTTCAATTAATGTTTATACATTCTCAAATATAGCAATAGCGAAGGATTACCAGGTCTGCAATAGGTATATACAATAATACGTATATATAACATAATACAATATTATAGTAATAACTTTACCATATAGTTATATGTTATAGTTATCGTATCCACCATAAGAGAGACTTGGGTAGGTCAGGGCTAATACAACAATCTAAGCCTCTGTTTAATATAGAATATCTTATCAGCTGCAATAGAATGGGGCCACACGCGCTGGCAATACAAAAGCAACCTTTACAATTAATTCCATAACAATCATAATAAATAAATGCTATAACTGTTTTAATTTTTGGACTCCCTAGTGACAGGACTCGCAGTTGGAATAAAACTGAGTAGCAATAGCAATAAACATGTAGCTGGTCTGACTTCTAAAAAAAAAAAAAAAAAAAAAAAAAAAAAAAAAAAAAAAAAAAAAAAAAAAAAAAAAAAAAAAAAAAAAAAAAAAAAAAAAAAAAAAAAAATTCACATTTTGCTCTTGATCTTCTAATTAATATTTTTTATTTATTTATTCATTAATAAAAATTTACAACTGTATATAAAAAAAAAATTCCTTGTTTTCACAATATACAGAAAAAAAAAAAATCATTTGATACATTAATTACTTAACACATAAAAAAATACTAGGGGTATTCATGTTGTGTTAAATATAATATGTTTTACCATGTTAAATGTGATAAGTATAGGATTGGGAGCAGCCCTATTTAAAGTCATGTTGAAAGCATAAGAGCTCCTAGCGGATTTTCTGAGCAACTAGTTTTGTAACCTATTCTACCAAAACTTCATGTTATTGTTTACTTAAAAGTTTTGATTCTTGAGTAAATCAAGATGTGTTAATTGACAAGTGCCATTACGATATTATAATTGTCATCCATTGCTTTATTAGTATTAAATAATTTATAGGTGTTCCTAAAGTTAAACCCCGAATTGCTTTATTAGCTTCCAAAAAAAAAAATACTAACACAATCAAAACACAAACTACAAGCAAGTAACCCAACACGACAAACAAAATGGTGACGAGCTCAGCTGATCTGTTGCGTGACATCATTCTCCATTTAGCAGACCTAGTAACAGACTCTCAACCATGTTATATGTTATATCGATTTAACATGATAAAAGAAGGAAATATTTCTACATTTAACATGCGTTTTTCAATTTAGCAACCTTTAAGAAGGTAAAACATTTCACATTTAACACAATAATTATACTTATAGATAGGATTAATAATACTCTATAACTATTTTTTTTTCTTAACACACGCAGAGAACATTTTGGGACATTTATTTGAAAGTTATTCCGAATCAGGTGACCTCTAAAACGTAGATTTTCGTCGAAATCCGAATTTCTTCACGATCACAATACTTCCCTTACAATAGGGGTATTAATGATCTTTAGTTTAACATGTTAAAGCGTGTTAAATGGAAAAACTTGTGTTAAATGGAGAAATATTTCCTTCTTTTACCATGTTAAAGCGATATAACATATAACATGGCTGAGAGTCTGTTACTAGGTCTGTTAAATGGAGAATGACTTCACGAAACAGACCAGCTGAACTTGTCACCGTTTTATTTGTTGTCGTGTTAGGTTATTTATTCGTAGTTTGTGTTTTGTTTTTTTCTTATATCTTGTGTTTTGGTCTTTTTAAAAAATACAATCAGTAGCCAAACTTTTACAATTCTACTTTTCACTTATTTTAGGCATGTTGTAATAAATTACTGTAATCAAAACTTAGAAGTAAACAATAACATGAAGTTTTGGAAGGAAAAGTTACTAAACAAGTCGCTCTGAAAATCCGCTAGGAGCTCTCTGATCCATTTAACATGACTTTAAATAGGGCTGCTCACAATGCTATACCTATTTAATACGATATCATGAATACCCCTTATATATCCCATACATCCCTAAGTGAAATTAATATAATGGAGCAAGAAGTGAGAAAAATCATGTTTTGAGATAGTTTATCTTAAGATTTTTAATAATAAAGAAAACAAACGGGAGAGGCGAATGAGAGTGGATCCAACTAAAGCTAAGAGCTTAAGGACGCGGGGCGAATTATATTTAGACACATTTTTCCTCATTTGACCTCTCGAATTCCATCAAATCACAGATACCAGGACATGCTTTTCATTTATTCCTAAATTAATAATTATATTCCTCCTGTTTACTCAATATCCATATTTAATTTATATTACTATATTCGTTATTACATTATTACAAGAAACATTAATAACATGTAATATTTGTCATTATAGTACAAGAGCCGGGGTGAAAAAAAAGTCAGTTTTTTCACCCCATTATTTATTACTTCAATGATAACTACGTATAATTACAACTCTAAATTGATGAGTCTGCTCAGTATAGGAAGGAAGGAATAAAAAATGTATTCAAAACAACTGTACATAAATACATCAAGTAAATTTGAGGAAATCATAATGGTATGGTACAAGCATGTAGAGAAACTACCCAATGGTAGGACTCTAAAAACATTTTTACAATATAAGGTCTCGAGGCCATCTTCTTTTCAGACGCCTCGGAGGATTATCCGGAATAAAAGAGGAAGCAAGATTAGAAACTAATGGGTTTGAGTGGTTAGGGAGTTTGTAATGAAAGGATTGATATCTGGTTCGGGCTAGATCGGTTACAAATGGAACATTAAGGTCTTTTAGGAGGATGATTTTATTTGTGACAAAGTTGGGAGCATTTAGGATTTTACGAAGGATTTTGGATTGTAAGGATTGGATTCGAGAGGAATTGGAAGGTTTAGTGGAGCCCCAGAGCTCAACGCCGTATGTCCAGATAGGCCTTATAATTGTCATGTAAACCAGTCTTTTAGAATGAATTGGAAGTTTAGACCGTTTGTCTAGTAAGTTTTATAATAGTCGAAATCAACGTGCAGTTTCCTGTCTTTTCAGTCTTGTGTGAGGATTCCAGGTTAGTCGTTAGTCCAAGGTAGCGGATCTGTTCAACAGGAGTAAGTTTTCAAAACATTAAAAATAAAATAATTGTTCATTCGTAGCTGCATATCATTAAAACTACCAAGAACAGTAAAAAACCTAATAGAACATTATTTAAAGTAGAGTAAACTTTCTTAAATATGAGCCTTGTTTATGTTCAATATTTCTCGAGATACAGTTTTATAAAAAGCAACCATTCATGAAATACTTACTCACAAAATCAGTAGTTAGTGTATTTATTTTTAGAAACCTACTTTATCTTAAAAACTATTGGAAACAATATAGTGCATTAAAACAGCTTTAATTTGAGTGCTGATAGACATATGTTCGTCGAATGGTTTTTGGGATATAGATTTCTCAAAATAAATTCACAAACAACTGATATTTCAGTACATTTTCATGAAATATTGTTTTTAAAAAAGCTATATCTCAAGAACTATTAGATGTAAATAGCTCTTTAGGGCTAATATTTCAGTAAATTTACTCTTCTTTAAATAATGTTCTCTCAGATTTTCTAGTATTGTCGTTAGTTTTAAAGATATAGGGCTCCGAATGAAAAAATTAATTTTTTTTAACGCTTTAAAACAGCCGCCATTTTTTATTCCCCCAACCTATACTTGGCAGACTCATCAATTTTGACTAGCAATAATACATAGTTTTCATTGAAGTAATATAAAATTTTGGTGAAATAACTGACTTTTTTCTCCTCTTGGGCTCTGGTATTAATATAAATAATGATATTTTTGTTGATATATGGAATATATATTGCGATATTTTTGAAAACTATCAATACGGTATAATCGATATGTTCTTTCCTCGATACTCGCACCACTAGTCAAGTTGATATTATGGCTTTAGTAAATGGAGGTTACACTACATACCCACAAAATCAGCAGTTAGTGTATTTATTTTGAGAAATCTACTTTATGTTAAAAACTATTGGAAACATTAGAGTGCATTTAGAGTGCAACAGCTTTGAGTGCATTTAGAGTGCAACAGCTTTGAATGCTGATAGATCTCTGTAAGTCTTATGGTTTCTAAGATATATTTTTTCATAAATCAAAATATCAAATTTTGTGAATTTAGTATACGAATATCGTGAAAACTACTACTCCTACGAAGATAAACATCATAAACTACTTTATAGCTTATTAAACTAGCTTTGATTTGAGTGGTAATAGAAATTTCTATGTCAAATAGTTTTTCAGATATAGATTTCTCAAAATAAATTCACGAACTACTGATTTTTTAGTACATTTTTTATATAATGTTGCCTTTTAAAAAGATATATCCCGAGAACTATCGAACTTCAACTATACACACACAGTGCACAATACAATCAATACCTTATAATACCCCTGGTAGTAAAAGGATGCATAACATCAACCTAAACATTTTTGCATGTACCCTACTTTCCTTTTCCTTATTAATGGAGGGTGCGAAAAAAAAAAAAAAAAAAACTATTGAACGTAAATAGCTCTATTAGGGCATATATTTTACAAAATTTACTCTATTTTAAATGATGTTCTCTTAGCTTTTCTAGTGCTGTTAGTAGTTTTAAGTATATAGACCTCCAATTAAAAAATTAATTTTTTTCCGTTCTGAAACAGCCACCATTTTTTATTCTCCCTACCTATACTTGGCAGACTACAGAGTTGGGAAAATATTATTCGATTGACGAGAGACGAATACTTTTTTATTCGTGCATATTCGACTCGAATAATCAATTAATTATTCGTACAAAAACATATGATTAACCATTTGAATACTTTTGTATTTATATAATTTTATGGACGAATCTCTTATTCTAAAAAATGAATTGATTAACTATCCGAATACATTTGTATTCGTATACTCATAAAGACGACATTTTTTTCCTTTCAGGCTTACATACAGGCGGTACATATATATTTATTTTATGATTGGCTATAGATTAATTTTAACTTTTCTGATTTCTGATATATTAGAGTTCTCTTCTAAGTTTCTTAACACGTGGAACGCGAAAATGCTATGGATTTATTTTACCCTTTCAGATTGCAACGTACTAAGGTCCCTTTATATGTTTTAAGAGATGCAGAAAATGGTAATGATATTAATTTTAAAATCGCGCATAGATTAATATTAACTTTTCTTTGGGTTCCTTCTTATGTTAGGGCCCCTTCATATTATGTTTTTAGGGTATTTGTATGTTTTCTGCATCTTAAAAAATGGTAAAACATTTTACATTTAACACAACATCATTAATACCCCTTTTGAGTATTTATTGAATGGCAACCGGACTATCTTCCTACAATTTTTAAATTTAATTTAACGACTGACATGGAATCCTCATACAAGACTGAAAAGACAGGAAACTGTTTGTCTATTACAACACTTACTCGAAAAACGGTTCAAACTTTCAATCCATTACAAAAGACTGATCTACATGACTGTGATAAGGCCTATCTGGATATACGGAGTTGAGCTTTGGGGCTCCACTAAACCATCAAAGTCCTCGCGAATCCAATCCTTACAGTCCAAAATCCTTCGTAAAATCCTTAATCCTCCTTACTTTGTCACAAATCAAATCATCCATCAAGACCTCAATGTACCATAAGATGCCGATTTGACCAGAACCAGATACCAATCCTTCCATGATAAACTTCCCAACCACCCAACCAACTCGTTTCTAACCTGGCTTCTTCTCCACTATCTAATAATCCTCCTAGGCGTCTGAAAAGAAGATGGACTCGAGATCTCCTCCTTTAGACATGTTTTTGGAGTTCTATCAATTGGTAGCTTCTCCACATGTTTGTATAATGACATAATATCACTTACAGCAAATTTACTTGATGTGTATATATGTATACAGTTGTAAATAACAATAAATAAATTATAAAAAAAAAAATTAATTTACTGCAACCAAACTTATTGTAATTAAATCTTATAATAAGCGGCTAAGCAATGCCACGTATTGGAGAAAAGCCAGGCTGTGAAACTGCTATTAGATAGTAGGGCATACCGAGAGAGCTATAGGGAGTTGCGTTACATAAGGGTGGGCCACAATGTGAAAATGTTCTGTCTTCTCTCCGCTCTTGTGAGAGTTCGGGAGAGTAATGTCTTCTCTCTCTTATTATATACTAATCATTCTCCACGAGAAAATATTCTATAATGTATACGTTATAATGCATAGCAACAATAATGTAATATAATGCCATTCCATAACAATGACCCAAAAATATTTAGGGAAACGGGTATTTATGTTTTTTTTTTTATAATGTAATTTACAACTGTACAAAATAATACAATAGGTAAATATGTTGTATGTTTCATATACACTTGAAAGTATTGGGAAGGAACCACCCATTGGTGGTACTTCAAACATTAATTTTAAATAGAAGATACCGTGGCCATCTTCTTTTCAGACGCCTCGGAGGATTATCAGGGATTGTTAAGGATAAAAGATTAAGAATTAATGGGTTAGGATGGTTAAGGAGTTTGGAATGAAAAGACGCATATCATTTTTGGGTCAAATCTGCAACGAATGGGATGTTAAGGTCTTAGTGAATGAGTTTATTTGTAACGTAATAAGAAGCATCAATGATTTTGGATTGTTAGGATTGAATGCGGGAGGAATTTGATGATTTGGTGGAGCCCCAGAGCTCAGTTCCATATGTCCAAATTGGTCTGATTATTGTAGTGTATACTAATTTTTTGTAGTGAATGGGAAGTTTAGAGCGTTTGTCAAGTAAGTGTTGTAGCAATCGGAATCTACGAGCAGTTTCTTGTCGTTTCAGTCCTGTGTGTGGATTCCAAGTAAGTCTCTTGTCAAGATGGAGTCCTGTAGTATCGAATCTGTTCAACAGGCATATCAAAAAATTAAATTAGAAATTAGGACTATCACAATACCTCTCCTTACTGTATATTCCACATACAAGTAAGTAAAGGAAAGTAAAAAGAACTAATGTTACACATAACAATAAATAGAAAAATATTTCCTTCTTTTAGCATGTTAAAACGATATAACATTTAACATGGTTGATAGTTAGCTAAATGAAGAATGACGTCACGCAACAGACCAGTTGAGCTCCACGCCATTTTGTCTCATGTCGTTTTGATAGGTCAGTTGCTCCTAGCTCGTATTTGGTTTGATAGTAATCTTTACAAAATCTCCAGCAGCTTCGTCACATCATCTTTCCTTCACCTCACTTGTTCCTTGTTTTCTCTCCTATTTTTTTCCCATTACTTAATTATTATTTTTATCCATTACTTTATTAGGATTTAAAAACGTTCAAAATAAAAACAACATAAACCAAACACGGACTAAGAGTAACTATATATAATCTACCTAAACGACAACAAACAAAATGGTCTGTTTTATGACGTCATTCTCCTTTTAGCAGACCTATTAACAGAATCTCAACTATGTTAAATATTATATCGGTTTAACATGCTAAAAGAACGTTTTCTCCATTTAACGTGTTATTTTTATAATGCGAAATTTCATAAAACATGAAATCACTGAATTTAGAAATGTCTGCCAGCACTCAAATTAAAACTAGTTGAATGCACTAGTAGTTTACTACACGTATCTTCGTAGGAGTAGTAGTTTTCTATTTGCTAAAATACTGGGGTGAACTGCCTTTATACTATATACTAGGCGTATTCATGATCTTTAGTTTAACATGTTAAAGTGTGTTAAATGGAAAAACTCCTCGAAATATTTCCTTCATTTACCATGTTAAAACTATATAACATGTAACATGGTTGAGAGTCTGTTAATTGGAGAATGACGTTATATGTTATATCGTTTTAACAAGATAAAAGAAGGAAATATTTCTCCATTTAACATGAGTTTTCTATTTAACATGTTAAACTAAAGATCACGAATACCCCTACTATAGGCTGGTAACCCACAGACCAAATTTTGCGAGACTTGGATATTTGAACCTCAAAGCTTGTCTTTCCAACGAAATACTACACAATCACAATAAGCCTCCTTACTATATATCCCATATATAAGTAAGTGAAAGTAAAAATATAGCTATTATTTATGTAATAAAAATATCTCTTCATGATCTTTAAATAATCTATATTTTGGAACTATTATTACTTGACCCAATTTCTCCTATTGACCTTCATGACTCTTTTGATTGTCGTAAATGTTTACCTTTTAATTAAAACTCTTTACGATTCGTTTATGTAACTCGAATATCATCGAATATAAATATGAAATTTTGTCCAAATCAATTTATTTTAACAAATATCATGAAAACTACAATATCAGTATGAAAACTACATGACTACAATAAGGCCTATCTATACTTGAGTTGAGCTTTGGGGCCCCATTAAACCTTTTAATTCCTCTCCTATCTAATTCTTACAATCCCAAATCCTTCGTAAAATCCTCAATGCTCGTTACTTATATTTATCCATTACTTTTTTCATTATTTTTATCCATTACTTTTTTTTATTATTTTTATCCAATAATTTTTTATTACTTTTATTCAATACTTTTTTATTATTTTTATCCATTACTTTTTTTTTATTATTTTTATCCAATACTTTTTTATTATTTTTATCCATTACTTTTTTATTATTTTTATCCATTGCTTTTTTCATCTATTACTTTTTTAATTACTTTTATCCATTACTTTATTAGAGTTTAAAAACGTTAAAAATTAAAAAAACACAAACCAAACCCAGACTACGAACAACTAACCTAAACGATAACAAACAAAATGGCGTGGAGCTCAGCTGGTCTGTTGTGTGACGTCATCCATTTAGCAGACCTAGTAACAGACTCTTAACCATGTTAAATGTTACATTGTTTGAACATGGTAAAAGAAGGAAATATTTCTCCATTTACCATGTTATATGAAAGATAATGCATATCACTAATATTGATTGATTGTAGGTATAGATATCCATAACAATGTAAAATAGTAATTTTGATATTGTAACTAAAGTTTTGTTATTATAATTACCGCTCTATATAGGTCTAGGAGGAGAAAAAGATGAAATTTTTTAAATGTATAAGAGTTGATTAATTCTTGTTCAGAATACGGAAAGGCGTGAGACTTCTTACATTGTTTATAAAATAAAAATATTCTTTAGTTAGAAACGAATATTTTTTTTAATATATCACCGACTACCCATCGCAACTCTCCGTAAGTGAATTCACTAGTCACCCCAGATGGACAAACTTACTAACCATCTCGATTCCACGCTGAGATGTAATCAAAATGTAAGACAGAACTAACGAAAGCCCATTCACAGGGAGTAATGTTGTATAAGGTGGAAATAAAAATAGAATAATAAATTACAAATCCTCTGTAGTCGTTAAAAAATAACTAATTCGAAATCATTAATAACTTTCCTGGCAATGATTCAAAGTTAAGCATCATTTCCAAAATACTGTGACAAAATAAATTTAGTTTAATTTTTTTGATCATTATTCAAATTATTATTTTATTTTTACCATAAATATTAAAAGTATAAATTTAGGTTTTACATTTTACTTTTTTTTTTTTTTTAAGAGCTTTAAAGGTATATAACACTTGAGCAACTTGAGAAAATTTAAATTGTACATATTATATCTTAAATTTCAGATAATTTATACGTATAATCAATACAGGCGTTTATGTGTCCTAAATGGAAGAAGTTGTGTTAAATGGGATAATGCCTCCTTATTTTTAATATGTTAAAACGTCATAACATTTAACATGGCGGTGAGTCTGCTAAATGAAGAATGACGTCACGCAACAGACCAGCAGAGCTCTACGCCATTTTGTCTCATGTCGTTTTGATAGGTCAGTTGCTCCTAGCTCGTATTTGGTTTGATAGTAATCTTTAAAAAATCTCCAGCACCTTCGTTACATCATCTTTTCTTCACCTCACTTGTTCCTTGTTTTCTCTCCTAGTTTGTTTCCCATTACTTAATTATTTTTATCCATTAC
Organism: Halyomorpha halys; assembly: GCF_000696795.3. Taxonomy (NCBI): domain Eukaryota; kingdom Metazoa; phylum Arthropoda; class Insecta; order Hemiptera; family Pentatomidae; genus Halyomorpha; species Halyomorpha halys. The sequence goes on from NW_027106659.1 coordinate 48,802, forward strand.
TTTATTAGGGTTTAAAAACGTTCAAAATAAAAACATGACGATCACATCTTAACGATAACAGGCAAAATGGTCTGGAGCTCAGATGGTCTGTTGTATGACCTCATTATCCTTTTAGCAGACCTATTCACAGAATCTCAACATTTTGTCTGTTGTCCTTTTGATAGGTTAGTTGATCGTAGTTCGTATATGTTTTGGACGTTTTTAAACTCAAAAAAAGTAATGACTAAAAATGATAATCAAGGAATGAAAAAAAAAATAGGAGAGGAAACAAGGAACAAGTAAATTGGGGGAAAGATGATGTGACGAAGTTGTAGGAGATTTTATTCTTAATGATTGCAAGGTTACATAAGTTGCCCAAAAAATCCGCTAGGAGTTTCTCTGCATTTAACATACAACATGGACTTAAGCGGCTCACAATTCTATAGTTATAACATTTAGCATGTTAAAACCTTTTACATTTAACACTTCAAATATAGATATTATTAGTGAATTCAATTTCGATATTTTCCTCAACATACAAATATCGCTGCCCGGTAAAAAAGTCGAAATATCAATATTTTTGTCGATGTATCTGTTCGTCTTTTGAGTTCTAGATTTCCCACAGTAAATCCACTTTTTTTTATTTATTTAGAAGCTTTTTAAAATGCTATATGTCGAGAACTATTCAACGTAACTATCTAACTCTATTATTAGGGCCCATATTTTAGCAAACGAGAACGGCCACAAAAACAAAAATAGTTGCCGACGTTTGTACACGTTGTTACAAACGATTTTTATCAGTGCTAAAAAGATAAAAAAAAAAACTAAAAATATTTTGACATAATAGGATAAAATAGTTATTTTTGTATCTTTTTAGCCCTGATGAAGCTCTACAATGTGGGGCGAAACGTCAGCAAAGAAATAGTTGTTAAATATTTTTGTTTTCTTGTGACCGCACCCCTGACCATCTTCTTTAAAATTTAAATTAGTACGATCAATTTATTATTATTTTTTATTAATATAATTTTGACTAACATCGGACAAGTACAGTCACATAAAAGATTTTTTTTAAAGTCATCAGCGACCCAATTTTCCACAATAGTTTGATGGCAGACAATTGTGAGGACTGTACTATGTAACCAGGTCAACGGGCCATTTCTTCTTTCCCAATATGGCTCGGAGTGAGTTTATTGTCAGGATCCCTCGTCCTGTCCCGCTCTTATTTATTGATAAGAAATATATATAATTCTATAATCGGCATAAGATAAGGACTCAATCTGCTAAAGGATACTTCATGTCGAAATGACCTCATTATATAGTCATAAAAATGAATTTAAAAAATAAAAACTCACTTAACTGATGGTTTAGTTAAGTGCAGATTATATTTACTGTAGTGATGAAAACGAGACCAGAGGCCAACCTACACCTAGCTCGAGTTTTACTCATTAGAGAGCAGTAAAAAGATCATTAATTGTAATTCTTAAATATAAGAATAAATGAATAAATAATTTAGAACATTATTTTTGCAGATATTCTTTATGTTGCAAAATTCTATATTTTGGGAACTATTGAACGTAAATAACTCTATTTAAACCTAAGAGAACATCATCTAATGAAGAGTAAATTTTTTACTAAAATATGAGCCGTAAAGAGCTTACTTGATTTACTTGAACAGTTCCCGAAATATAAAAACATAAAAAATGTATTGAAAAATCAGTAGTTAGTGAATTTATTTTGAAAACGTATAGATGTCTGCCAGCACTCAATATAAAGGTAATTTAACTCACTATAAAGTAGTTTATGACACGTACCTTCGTAGGTGTAGTAGTTATTATGATATTCGCATATGAATATAACTTTTGCACATAAATTTTTTTCTGAACTACTAAAAATCAATTTATTTTGTCAAATATCATAAAAACTACTACTCCTGCGAAGATAAACGTTATAAAGTACTTTACAGTACATTAAACTATCTTTAATTTGAGTGTAGGCAGATATATGTAAGTCTTAAAAATTTTTAAAATATAGATTTATCAAAATAAATCCACTGACTATTTCTATCTATAACTAATATTGACTTTTACACGCTAACTAATATTTCGCCTTTGTTGTATTAATGTTTATAGTGCTATAGTACATTAAAATCTTATTTTAGCTCAATTGGTGTTTCATATTTAAAAAAAAGGTCTTTTGAAAAAACGTCGAATGGTTTTTGAGAATTCTCAAAATAAATAAACTAACTACTGATATTTCAGTACATTTTTATGAAATGTTGCTTATTAAAAAGCTATATGTCCCGAACTATTATACGTAAATGGCTATATTAGGGCTCATATTTTAGTAAATTTACTCTAATTTTAATAACGTTCTCTTAGGTTGTCTAGTGTTGTTGGTAGTTTTAAAGATATTGAGCTACGAATAAAAAATTTATTTTTTTATTTGCTTTGAAACAGACGCCATTTTTTTATCCACCCTACCTATACTTAGCCGTCTCATCAATTTTGACTAGTAATTACATATAGATTTCATTAAATTAATAAAAAAAATAGGACGAAATAACTGACTTTTTTCTCCTCTTGGGCTCTTGTACTATCTCCTTGATAATGGCCTAAGGGCCGAAACGTAGCTCATTAAATTAATAGTTGGGAGTAATTTTCAAGTTGAGCATCAATATTAAGACTGGATATATCTAAGAAGAGGATAAACTAAGCTAGGACATCTTGGAGAAGCTGCCCCTAGTAACTTGAAACGTTATAGGGACAGGAAGCTGCAGCCCCTTCTAGTCCCACCAATCCCACATCCTCTATAGTCTTCAAATTATGAAGAAGATGGTCAGGGATGCGGCCATAAGAAAACGAAAATAGTTAACAACCATTTATTTTCCAACGTTTCGCCCACTTAGTACAACTTCATCAGGGCTAAAAAGGTAGAAAACCAACTAAAAATATTTTGACATAATAGGATAAATTAAATTCTGAAAGTAGGGTTAAAATTATATACGTATAAGTGAAAACCCTACCTTAATTTAACTTTTGAATTTATCATATGATGTCAAAATATTTTAGCCCTGAAGAAGCCCTGCAACGTGGGGTGAAACGTTGGCTCATTAAAATAGTATATTTCTACTATTTGAGTTTTTTTGACCGCACCCGGACCATATTCCTTTCAAAATATTTTTAGTTGAGTATTAATATATACAATTTTGTTCCATTTAACTGTCAACCTTTATTCATTAATAACTCTCCAACGTTTCGGCCCTCAGGCCATTCTTAAGGAGACAACCTTCAATATCGATGTTTTTAATCTCAATTTGCATGATAATTGCCCATGTCACATATACCTTTTTTTATAGCTTACGTTTAAAAATCCTTTTACACTAACAAACTTCTCCTTTTCCACTTATATTTATCACTTAAAACAGAACCTATCTTCAACAGGTTAGGACTCTGTTATCGATAAGACGATAAGAAGATAAGGATAACAGAGTCCTAACCTGTTGAAGGTAGGTTCTGTTTTAAGTTATAAATATAAGTGGAAAAGGAGAAGTTTGATAGTGTAAAAGGATTTTTAAACGTAAGATATAAAAAAAAAGGTATATGTGACATGGGCAATTAGCCTGCAAATTGAGATTAAAAAAGAATGACATCGATATTGAAGGTTGTCTCCCTGAGAATGGCCTGAGGGCCGAAACGTTGGAGAGTTATTTACGAATAAAGGTTGAGAGTTAAATGGATCAAAATTGTATATATTAATAATAAAATAAACCACTATCAAACAATCATATAACAAATAATTATTCTATTTTTAGTTGTTTTTTGTACCTTTTTAGCTCTGATGAAGTGGGGGGAAACGTCAAGAAATAAATAGTTGTTAACTATTTATGCTTTCTTGTAACCCCACTCCTGACCATCTTTTTCATAATTTAAATTAATACGGTCAATTATTTATACATACACTGTAGTCTTCGTTCTAACTAACTCAGACCTGTCGCTCTTCTGGATCTACACGTTTGACACTTGACCCAAATCCAAGACTCGTACAAATGCTAAGTAAACAAAGCAAGCAACAAACGTCGGTTTCCACACGTTTGTATGTTTTTTTGTTTTTTAATTTTGTCGGCAATTACATTCGATTTATGTACCAAAAATGAACACACAAAAGATAGGGAAAATGAAAGGAGACGTAATTATCAGCTGAGTAGGTTGTAAATGAAAAAAATATATAAATAATAATAATATTTATTGTTTATACCGGGACTGATCCTTTTAGGATAATATTACAAGTGTAAAAATAAGGCTTTAGATTGGAGGCTTAGAGTGTAATACTAGTATAATACTATAGTAGATATGTTGCAACATATTCACTGCCGAACTAAATGCAATAGCAGCAGCACTTCACTT
>NW_027106659.1:53873-58631 GCF_000696795.3 Halyomorpha halys
AAAAAAAAAAATTGAAAATAAATAAAATTTAACGAATATTAGCAAAATTAAATAAAATATAAATGGCGTTGATGAATAATGAAGTTTGGCGCCACTAAACAACCAAACAAACTATAATAGATAGCAGGATAAACTTTATTAATATATAAATATAAATTTGTGTTGCCCAAATTGGGTTTCTAGTTACACAGCATACTTTTTTTTGTCCAATCAGACGATATTTTTAATCTAACAACAAACAGGCCTATAAAAGTATACAATAATTATTACAAACATTATTAGTATACAACATTAAAACATGACTTTATTTATTTTTTTACCTTTTTCTTCTCTCTTTTCCACTAACTATAGTAATAATAATACTATAGTACTACTAATACTGGAACTCTAGTAATAATAATACTGCATAACGTATAAATTCAACCTTTGTCCTAGAATTTTCATTAGAAACTTTTTTTCATTTAATTAAATAAGGCGCTTGATTTTCAAGCTAACAGGTTCGTTTTATTCTTTTTTTTCTTTCCCCTTTCTTTATTTTACCACCCCTTCTTTTCTCCACTTTTCTCCATTTTCCTTACCCACGTTATAAGTTATGTTCACTATATCATTATTGGTGTTTTCAAATTTTTTTTTTTCTATTCATTTCTTATGGTATACTTTACTTATATTTTGGCTCTTTATCAATTATTATTGTTACATATATTTTCTTCCTCTCAATTTTCTTTTTCTTTTCATATTTAAATTATTAATAACTAATATGTTTATACTTCTTTGCATTATATAACTTCATTTTTATTTCATTTCCTTAATTATGTTATTTTACCCACTTTTTTAATTACCTACGTATACATTTTATTTCCCGCTTCTCTCATCACTTCATTTTATTAATTCTATTTTGTAAAATTATTCATTTTATGTTATTCTGTTTATACTTCCTTTCTATTTTTTTACTTTTCTATACTTACTGTGGTTGTTATCTTGTTCTGTTTTTAGCCCTGAAGAGAGCTAGAAACTCTAGCCGAAACGTTGACACAATAAAATAGGTTAATACAACTTATTTGTGTTTCACTTTGACCGCACCCCCAACCATCTTCTACTCGTACGTCATCCACGGTCAACTATCTCTCATAATTAATTAAATAAGATTAAAAAAGAAGTTTTTATAAATGTATTTTAGTGCTATGTTAAATCGAAAATAAACCTCTAAATTTAATTAACAAGATTTGAAACAAGGATTAATCATTGAATCTGAATATTGAAAAAATCTTCAATTAATTAAATCACTGAGAGCATAAATATTCATATGTCGGTAGTTCTGAAACAAAACAAACTGAACACAAACGTGTGAATGCTTTCATAGAAGTGTACTTTGGTTTGTACCCACAAACTGAACACAAACGTGTGAATGCTTTCATAGAAGTGTACTTAGGTTTGTACCCACAAATTGAACACAAACGTGTGAATGCATTCATAGAAGTGTACTTTGGTTTGTACCCAAAAACTGAACACAAACGTGTGAATGCTTTCATAGAAGTGTACTTTGGTTTGTACCCAAAAACTGAACACAAACGTGTGAATGCTTTCATAGAAGTGTACTTTGGTATGTACCCACAAACTGACACTCAACGCAAATTCATACCAGAACTAATTTACTCCAATTAAATCGACACTTCTCCTCGAACATCTTCAGGATGGACTAAAATAGCTAAGAGCTGCGAAGATCACTTTTAGTTAAAATAAAAGACGAAAATAAGAAAAAATAGAAGAAGAAATAAAATTGTGTTGATTTATTTTGAGAAATCTATATCTCAGAAACTATGTGACATACAGATGTCTATTAGCACTCAAATTAAAGCTAGTTTAATGTTCTATAAAAGTAGTTTACTATCTTTACCTTCCTAAGAATAAAAGTTCTCATGACATTTGCTAAAATAAATTTATTTCTAGTTGTTAGGATAAATTTTGATTTGCCAAATTTATATTCATATGTGAATATCATAAAAACTACTACCCCTACGAAAATAAGTATCATCAAAAACTACTTTATAGTAAGTTAAATTTCCTTTATTTTGAGTCTTGGCAGACATATATTTGTCTTATGGATCAAGAGATATATTTTTTCAAAAATCAGACATTTTATACGAACCACTAGAAATTTACAGTTTGTGAGTTTATTTTGTCAAATATCATAAAAACTACTACTCCTACAAAGATAAACATAATTAACTATTTCGTAGTAAATTTAACTAGCTTTAATTTGAGTTCAGATAGACATCTGTATGTCCAATGGTTTATGAAATAAAGTTTTTCATAAATCAAACTTATTGTCCGAACAACTAAAAATCAATTTATTTTAGCAAATATCATGAAAACTAATATTCCTACGAATGTAAATGTCATAAACTACTTTATAGTACATTAAACTATCTTTAATTTGAGTTCTAATAGACATCTATACATCACATAATTCCTGAGATAAGGATTTATCAAAATAAATTAACTAACTACTGATTTTTCAGTACATTTTTATGAATGTGTGAATGCTTTTAAAAAGCTATATCTCGAGAACTATGTGACGTATAGATGTCTATTAGCACTCAAATTAAAGATAGATTAATGTACTATTAAATAGTTCATATATGTTTTATTTTCCTTTATTATGTTCACTAGTTTTAAAATACAATAATACAAGTTGACGAAAATATATAGAAAAGGTTTTGATTTCATACAGTTGTTTTAATAAATAATCTTACCGAAGAAAAACTGATATTTCATTCATATGAACCGATATCTCATATAAAAGTAAGAGTCCGTCGAAAAGTTAGTGTGGAAGGCTTCGTGATTGAAGCGAGTCGCTTCAGTCTGGCTTTTGAAAGATGACTGTCATTCCAACTGACCTTAAATGGCTGAAATATGAAATGATTATTAAAAATATATACGAATGCTTTTTGTTTTTTTATTACGCGTACTAATTTGTTCATTAAAGATGATCGTTTCGTTTAGTATTGGATTATGTAAGATTGCTATAATGGAGATAACACTGAAATAGCAGCCCCGTAGCGTGATCCAATTAGATCTGACCTCAAACCCTGCTAACATGTGACACATGGCCTCAGACCTTGAGAGGGGGGCCGTATTAACTCCCGGTCAGGGGAAACAGATTCACATAAAAAGGATAAAATTCAAAAGGGGGGAAATATCTGGTTAAGTACGCGCATCTCAACACTTTCACATAATGCCAGAGTTTTATTTATTTATTTTTTAATAATTCATTTATTGATATTTACAACTGTATACATTTATACACATCAAGTAAACTTGCTGAAAGTGATATTATGACATGATACAAACATGTGGAGAATCTACCTATTGATAGAACTCCAAAAACATTTCTAAAGGAGAAGATCTCGAGACCATCTTCTTTTCAGACGCCTAGGAGGATTATTAGATAGTGAAGGAGAAGCCAGGTTAGAAACGAGTTGGTTTGGGTGGTTGGGAAGTTTCCAGAGTTCTTTAAAATGTTATTTATTGCTATTTGCAACTGTATAAAATTATATACAACACATAAATTTGCTATTTGATATAAAATAACATGATACAAATATGTGGAGAATCTACCCATTACGTTACTAGAGAAGATCTCGTGGCCATCTTCTTTTTAGACGCCTAGGGGATTATCAGGTATTGAAGGAGAAGCCACGTTAGAAAGGAATTGGTTATGGTGGTTGGAAAGGTATCTGATTCTGGCAAAATCGGCAACATATGGAATATTGAGGTGCTGCTGGATGAGTTGATTTTTGACAAAGTGAGGAGCATTAAACATTTTAGAAAGGATTATGGATTGTAAGGATTGGATGCGAGGATGGAATTCGGAGGTTTAGTGGAGCCCCAAAGCTCAACTCCATATGTCCAGATAGGCCTTATTACAGTCATGTAGATCAGTCTTTTGTAATGGATTGGAAGTTTAGAACGATTGTCTAGTATTGTAAATGTGATTTGGTGGGATTTATTGGAATTAATATTAGGAATCGACGTGCAGTTTTCTGTCTCTTCAGTCTTGTGAGAAGATTCCATGTCAGTCGTTCATCCAGATGTAGTCCTAAGTATCCATCTGTCTGTTCGACAGGAATAAGTGGGGTATTATTAAAGGATACTGTGAGGTAGGAGGTCATGGATTATGTGATTTGGTGGGATTTATTGGATTTCTTCAAGGGTGTAATTTTTCATTCGGAGCTCTATATATCAAAAACACCAACACTAGAAAACCTAAGAGAATATTATTAAAAGTAGAGTACATATTAAAATACTAATAGAGCTGTTTACGTTTAATGTTTCCCGAGATATAGCTTTTTAAAAAGCAACATTCCACAAAAAAATAACGAAAGATCAATAGTTAGTGAATTTATTTTGAGGAATCTACACGTGTCAATAAAAGATAATTAAATGTACTAAAAAATAGTTTATGACATTTATGTTCGTAGTGTTGATTTACCCGAACCAGATATCAATCCTTCCATTACAAACTCCCTAACCACTCAAACCCATTAGTTTCTAATCTTGCTTTCTCTTTTATTCCGAACAATCCTCTGAGGCGTCTGAAAAGAAGATGGCTTCGAGACCTTATATTGTAAAAATGTTTTTAGAGTGCTACCAATGGGTTGTTTCTCCACATGCCATACATACCATACCATTATGATCTCCTCAAATTTACTCGATGTATTTATGTACAGTTATAAATATCAATAAACAAATTATAAA
>NW_027106659.1:58780-62715 GCF_000696795.3 Halyomorpha halys
AACAAATAGTTTAAAACTATTTTAATGTCCGAAGTTTCGCCCCACTTTGCAGGTCTTCATCAGGGCTGTTCAAAGCGAACAGTTGAACAGTCTAATATTTATATATATAAAAAAAATTGATTTATCAGAGTAAATACACTATCTACTGACTTTTTAGTAACATTTCATAAACTGTTGCTTTTTAAAAAACTATATCTCGTGAACTATTAAGCATAAACAGCTCTATTACAGTTCATATTTTAGAAAATTTACTCTAATTTAAATAATGTTAGGTTTTATAGTTTTGTCGTTAGTTTGAGACAGCCGCCATTTTGTATTCTCGTTAACTATACTTGGCAGATTCATAAATTTCGACTATTAATTATACATAGTTTCCATTAATGTAATAAAAATTAGATTGAAATAACTGACTTATACTACTTCTCCCACCCTCCCAAGATATATTTTTTTATAAATGGAATTTGGTCCAATAAAACTCAAATAGTAAAATGATATACTATTTTTATTTGAGTCAACGTTTCGCCCCACGTAGCAGGGCTTCGTCAGGGCTGAAAAACTTCAGTACTTTCTTCAATATTTCTTCTCTTTATCTGTTACTATTTATTTTTATAACCTTTAATTTTTACGTTTCATTGTATACCCTAGCTATTTTCCACTTTTTTTAAATTATTTTTTTTTTTACTTATGTTAAGTGTTTGTATCTTTTAGCCCTGCAACGTGGGGCGAAATGTTGGCTCAATTAAAATAGTTATTACTATTTGAGTTTTATTTGACCGCACTCATCATTGACACACACGGTCAATCAGCAATCTTACTGTATTTTTTTAATGTACGTCTGTTATCAGTAATTATCGATAGTAACGTTGTAATCAAGTAAATGATATCATAAATATCACTGCTTGTTATATAATAGCGTGACAGCGAGGAGTAGGCTGTACACTATATGAACGTATAGACGGTAGAAGTTGTACACAGGACAGTTTAGACAAAGAGAATGGTTTCTCCTACGGGCGGCTCTTGCTATCACTTCACTTCCAAATACCTACTTTCTCATTCTGTTCGGGGAAAGTCTTCCGGGAACATTTGCACATTTTCTCGCTGCTCTTGTCGTTTCCGGTCGCTAGGTGCTCACTTTCTCCCTTCACAAGTCGCCCCTTATTAAATTTATTTAGTCTGCTGTGGTAGGAGATGGGGGGGGGGGGGAGGGATATCAAACGACGAGAGAGCTCTCTCTGGCAATGACTAGTAATTAATAATTTGTCAGAATCGAAAGTATTACTCTTAAAGTCGACATTTACTTCATTTAATTTAATGCTTTAAAAATTGGTTCATTTAATGTTTTAAAGAAAGGTTTACTATACTTAATTGATTGGAGAAGATGATCGGGGGATCCAGTGAGCAAAGAAACAACGTAAATAAACAAAAAATATTTATTTTTGCCGACGTTTCGGCCTGATTTCCAGGTCTTCATCAGGGCTATAAAAAGAAAAAGACAACAACCATCATTTAGAGAGATCATTTCCATAGTTATTAATAAACTTTTTTCTCTCTAAATGATGGTTGTTGTCTTTTTTTTTTTTTATAGCCCTGATGAACGTCGACATAAATAAATATTTTTGTTTATTTATGTTGTTTCTTTACTGACCGCACCCCCCCCCCTTACCGATCATCTTCTCCAATCAGTAATCTACTGTCAACTGTCTACACCTCATTTAATATTTAATTTTGGAAGAAGATCTTTCACCATATGAAGAAGATAGTAGGAACATAATCTAAGTTGCGGTGAATAGTATTAGAATAAAACTAGTTATTATTATCAACGTTTCACCTCACTTTGCAGGGCTTCTTCAGGGCTAAATGAAAACAATATACAAAACATAGTAAAAATAGACAGAACTTTATAATAAATACTTAGAGAAAATACGAAAAAAAATGTTTTGTTTATAAACTATATATATATATAAGAAATATATTTGTATATGAAATTTCGTCCGAATAACTACAAATCAATTTATTTTAGCAAATATCATCAAAACTGCTATTCCAACGAAGATACAGGTCATAAACAACTTTATAGTACATTAAACTAGCTTTAATTTGAGTGCTAATGTACATCTCTACGCTGAATGGTTTTTCTGATAATTTTCTCAAAATGAATCCACTAACTACTGGCCTTTCAGTACATTTTTATGAAATATTACTTTTAAAAAAAAAATCTATGTAACGAGAACCATCGAATGTAAATAGCTCTATTAAGGCCCATATTTTAGTAAATTTACTCTACTTTAAATGATGTACCCTTTAAGTTTTCTAGTGTTGTTGGTAGTTTTAAAAATATGAAACTCTTAATTTTTCATTCGGAGCTCTATATCTATAAACCACCAACAACACTAGAAAACCTAGTAGAACATCATGTAAAATAGAGTAAATTTGCTAAAATGTAATTCCTAATAGAGCTATTTATGCTAAATAGTTCTCTATATATCTCATGGTTCCTAAGACATAAATTTTTCTAACTACTGATTTTTCAGTAAATGTTTTAATGTTAATAGCTCCATCAGGGCTCTTATTTTAGTAAATTTACTCTACTTTAAATGATATAATATTGTGTTTTCTAGCGTTATTGGTAATTTTAAAGATATGGAGCTCGGAATGAAAAATTGATTTTTTTTTTTTACATTTTGAAACAGTTATCAATTTGTATCCCCTGTACTAAAACTAGGCAGACTCATATCAAAATTTAGAAGTAAACAATAACATGAAGTTTTGGACGGAAAGGTTATAAAACAAGTTGCTAAAAAAATCCGCTAGGAGCTCTTATTCATTAAACATTTAATATGACTTTATGTAGGACTGCTCACAATGCTATACTTATAACATTTAACATGGTAAAACATTTTACTTTTAACACGTCATGAATACCCCTATTATCTCGTATAGTTTACAAGGTTATATAATAAAATTGTACTGAAAATCCACTGGGAGCTCTTATGCATTTAACATGACTTTAAATAGGGCTGCTCACAATCCTATACTTATAACATTTAATATGGTAATACATTTTACATTTAATACAATATCATGAATATCCCTATTATCTCGTATAGATTACAAGGTTATAAAACAAGTAGCACAGAAAATCCGCTAGGAGCTCTTATGCATTTAACATGACTTTAAATAGGGCTGCTCACAATCCTATACTTATAACATTTAACATTGTAAAACATTTTACGTTTAACACATGAATACCCCTTATATCGTGCAAATGTGTTTCTATGGTATTCCAAACTGTAGTAATACCTCATCGAATTCCTTTTTTGATATAATGGTATAGGTAGCCTTGATATCTACCAATAAATGGTATGTGCTGATCCTCAATTTCATTCCCCCCCCCCCCGCCTCTCTACAAAGATTCAGAAAGTAAACATCTTATCAGAAGTAGACTTCCCTTGCATAAATACTGATAACATTCTAAATGTATAAGTCTCTCGAACAGAAGAAGATCTCGCAGGCGATCGGAAGTTTGATTTCACTCCACTCACATATCCTAAGGGGAGTAAGAACTCCTCTGAGCTACGAGCTTGGAGAGCCCAACCATACGGCCGAACCTTTGAATCGATTCATAAAGCTAACAATAGAAAGAGAGAGGAGAGAGTTATTATGCTCACGGGCGATGAATAGACTTTCTTCTCACTGCCTTAGTCCTGCCTAACGCCTAAATGAAGTTACATATTATCTACAATGTTTATAAGCTTATAAAAATATATATAATATAATGTACATCAAATTCATTAAAGGAGAAGTTAAATTTTTAAAATTTTAAGTCAAAATTATTTCACCAATATTAACTTATAAACAGAACGATCTAACTTTCGGCTAACATCATGCTATCTTCAAAAAACCTTTATTTCTTTTACACGTCCAACGTTTCGGCC
>NW_027106659.1:64275-75068 GCF_000696795.3 Halyomorpha halys
TGAGGGGTAGAGCAGAGCTCAAGAGATCCCAGCGCATCCCTCTCGCCGCATCACTGGTAATGAGCCAGTGGAGGCTGAGCAAATGCACTAAAGCCGAAAAAACTCAATAAAGATATTCATGATCTATAGTTTAAGTGAAAAGGAGAATGACGTCACGCAACAGACCAGATGAGTTCAACACCATTTTGTCTGTTGTCGTTTGTTAGGTCAGTTACTCCTAGTTCGTATTTAGTTTATGATGTTTTTGCAAACTCTAATAAAGTTATGGATAAAAACAAAGGACTATATAAAATTTCTGACGGAATAGTTTCGAATCGAAAGTAGTTTACAGTAAAAGGAGATTTAAACTTATCATCATCCAAGTATCGTAATATTGAAGATATCCAGCCTATAGATTTTTCACTGATCTTCTAAGAAACGGAACTGCATATCTGAATGATAGAGCAAAGTGAATATTTAATTAGCCCTTCGTGTGTGCGTCTAACCCGTACATTCCATCAACAGTAGTTAAGTTGTTCGTAAGTTGGGTATCAGCTTCAGTTCACACAATACAATTAATTATGTTTATTAAAATAATAGAAATATTTCAGTTTTATGATAGGAAAAACAAACTATTTTTATTAAAAGATTCTTTAATAATAAAGAAGGCACTTTATTAAAGTCTCCATCATGTCTTTTTTTCAAAGTAATTTTACGTTTTGTTCCGCCTGTCTATCTTCCTGTCTTGTTGAGTTTTGTTCAGGAGTAGCTCCGTGAACATGGAAAAAAAAATATATATATATATGCCCTTGAGAAATATAATTTTTATAATAGAAAAAGAAAATAAATCATATTTATAAAAAAGAAAAATCGTATAATGGGGAGAGAGGTAAAGTAACGGTAGAGCGAATGGAGGGCAGTTGTAATTATATCAGGGCTGACCGCTTGCCACCTGTGCTCCACCTGGTAGAGTGTCCTATGTCAGCTGGGATCTGAGGGAGTACCAGGAGAACAGGGGGGCAAATTTCGATATACATAGAGTATCTAGAGTTCGCAAACATATCGACAATAATATCGATATTCCGACATTTTAGCTACATTTGTAATTCGAAGAAGATATCGATCAAGTTGTGTTTAAATGTAAAAGGTTTTAACACTGCTAAATGTTATAAGTATAGGATTGTGAGCAGCCCTATTTAAAGTCATGTTATACATTAGGGGTATTCATGATGTTGTGTTAAATGTTAAATGTTTTACCATGTTAAATGTTATAACTATATGTTAAACATTAAATGCATAAGAGCCCCTAGCGGATTTTCTCAGCAACTTGTTGTATAAGCCTTTATGTTCATAACCTTCCTTCCAGACCCTCATGTTATTGTTTACTTCAGTTTTGATTTAAGTAATTAATTACAACATGCCTAGAGTGAGTGAAAAGTGGAATTTGTGTGAAAGTTTAGCTTATGAAATGAAATGAAAAAATAACTTTATTCTGGGACATATGTCCCCTAAGAATAATTACATGGTTCATATAGTGAGATTTTTATCTGGCGAGCATTTACAAAATTTTCAGATAGTAGAATGAAATTACATTGTTTTTTTTCTCAAATGTATCATTAAAATTATCCATTCTGGTTTAATAACAGGGATATGAATACCACAAACACACGAAAGAACTGAGCTGTCACAACAAAAATGGCGGCGATCTCAACTGGTCTATTGTGTGACGTCATTCCCCATTTAACAGACTCTCAGCCATGTTAAATGTTATTTCGTTTTGCCACGGTAAAAGAAGGCAATTTTTTTCGATTTAACATCAGTTTTTCCATTTAACACGCTTTAACATGTTAAACCAAAGATCATGAATACCCCTATTAAATGCAGAAGAGCTCTTAACGGATTTTCTGATCAACTTGTTTTGTAACCCTATAATCTTTACGAGATATAGTTTATACAGCTTAGTTACATCATCATTCCTTCAACTCACTTGTTCCTTGTTTCCATTCTCAGTATTTTCTCTATTACTCTATTATTATTTTTATCCATTACTTTATTAGTCTGAAAACCGTCATACGGAGCTCCATATCTTTAAAACTACCAACAACACTAGAAAACCTAAGAAAACATCATTTAAAGTAGAAGTAAATTTTCTAAAATATGAATCCTAATAGAGCTAATTACATTCAACAGTTCCCGAGATATAGTTTTTTAAAAAGCAACAATTCATGAAAAATATTAATAAAAAAAATAAATAAATAAATAGTCAGTGAGTTTACTTACAAGTAAATAGCGCAACCTTAAAATAATCTTATACATAACCTTACAATAATCTGATACATAACCTTACAAGAGCGATATATTAGTTTTAAATAAAGAAAAACTTTTCTAACGTTTCATTTTATATCTCCGGTTCTAATTTGTTTAATTAGATCCAGTTTGTGTCCTTTGCTGCAGTTTAAACAGCCCCAGACCGTAACTTAAGAATGGTTTAGTGTTCTACAAAATGGATCTAATTAAACAAATTAGAACCGGAGATATAAAATGAAACATTTGAAAATTTTTTCTTTATTTAAAACTAATATTTCGCTCTTGTAAGGTTATGTATAAGATAATTTTAAGGTTATGTATAAGATAATTTTAAGGTTATGTTATAAGATTATTGTAAGACTATGTATCAGATTATTCAGAACCAAATCAGAACCGGAGATTTAAAATAAAACTTATGAAAAGTTTTTCTTTATTTAAAACTAATATTTTAGTGAAGTTTATAGAGCCCTAAATCACTCCCAAGTTTGGTGTAGGTTGGTTGAAGTTATTACTATTGGCCTTATATTTTCATTGGTTCCTATTCATCCCTCTTCTTTATGTCCGCTGGTGTTCCTCGGGGTAGAATCCTCGGTCCCATCCTCTACACAATCTGTACAACTGATATCCCAACCAATCCTAATACTGTCCTCACCACGTATGCTGGCGACACATGTGTTAATAATAACCCTTTAATTGCTATATTAACACAGCCCTCGAAGAACGGTGTCGTAATTAGAGGATTAAAATAAATTCCAACAAATCCCATCAAATTACCTTTACCCTACGTCGTAAACCTACTGACTACCCTACAGTATACTTCAATGATGTTGCCCTTACCCCTGTAGAACAGATCCGCTACCTTGGACTACATCTGGGCTGGATTTACATGACTATAATGAGGCCTATCCGGACATACGGCGTTGAGGTTGGGGACTGAACTAAACCTTCTGATTCCTCTCGTATCCAATCCTTACAATCCAAAATCCTCAATGCTCCTTACTTTGTCACAAATAAAATCATCCAAAAAGACCTTAATGTTCCATTTGTAACAAATCTAGCCCGAACTAGATATCCTTCCATTACCTACTAGTTTCTAGCCTATCTTCCTCTTCCATGCCTGACAATCCTCCGAGGCGTCTGAAAGAAGATGGCCTTGAGACCTTATATTGTAAAAATGTTTTTAGAGTGCTACTAATGGGTAGTTTCTCTACATGCTTGTGCCATACCATTATGATTTACTTGATGTATTTTATGTACAGTTGTAAATATTAATAAATAAAGTTAACAAAAGAAAATCATTATGTGGTGTTATTTACTGCAATAAACTGAATAGATATAATGAGAAATTGATTCAATCATTAATCCAATGTGTAAATAACTAAATATATTAATTTATATCTAATTTCCAAATTGTATTCAATTAATCTATCTACATTAAATACTAAATATAGCAATTGCGAAGTATTGCCGGAGATGCTAGTTTAAAATCAAATATGGCAGTAAAAGTATTCAAAACTTATTTGGTGAACGTTTTTTCAAAATTAAATTATTGACAAATTGCTCCGGACGGACGGAATCCTTGAACGATCATAAACTAGAATATTTAGTGGTCAATGACGTATAATCAATATCCCGGGAAAATGTGGGTGAGGAAAATGCTAACATAGACTTTACGAATTGAGTTACAAGTTGGATTGGACTGAAAATGAAGGTATCTTGGCTTTCTCCTAGATAGAAGACACGTGGAATCCACTAACAAGGCTTAAGAAACAAGAACTTAATTGACGATTTGGACAATTATATGAACTGCTAAGTAGAAAATCACAGCTTTCAGCAGACAACAATAATAACAACTTACAAAACAATAATAAAATCTATTTGGACCTAAGGACTTAAAGACGAAATATTTAAAAAGCGCCTGAAATTGAAAAACGGCATGAAACCCTCCACGGTAGCCTTACTTATGTGAATTTTTAAACAAACAAGCGAGTAAGTTGATCGATGTACTATATGTCACAATCTCACAAGTGGAGAACACACACAAAGAAAAGGCAATCCTTCCCCACCGAACCCGCCCCGCTAAGACCCAGGTCCTATATCACTTTTGAAATATTAGCTTAAAACAGGAAGAGGAGACTTTAAGATAGTTAAATCGAGCAATATTTAAAAAGCGCCTGAAATTTAAAAACGGCATGAACGTGTGGGAGGCGGTTAAAAACACCAAACGTGTACAATCCTTTCAGTCCAAACTTCTTACTATGTAACCAACAATACCCTACACCATGACCTTAATTTCTCATTTGTATCAGACCTTATTAAATCCAAATTCACCATATTCCATGAGAAACTAATGCAGTAGGGGTGGCCAACATATTTCAGTACGAGGTGTACTTAGCGAGCTATTGATAGATTAGCATAAAGTATGTCATATTATTCTTTCATTATAAATTTTCCTGGACCCCCCCAAAAAACAAACGCGAAAGTGAAATATTGAAATCAAATTATCAGCCTATAACAACTTTTTCATATTTACGAACGATTAGTACAACTTATGCATTGAAGTTGATAAAAAAAATTAAATTGCGTTTTAAATTAGCGTAAAATCGAAGTTTTTAGGTACCGCATGTGTGGAGTACTGCTATCAAAAATTGGGTCTGGAACTTTATTTTTTTCATGAGTCTGTATCTGGAAAACTTAATAAGTGATCCAAAAAATTAAAAAAAATAGTTTTGAACATATATTTTACTTATCTATCCATACCTCGTTGGAATGCATTTATACTGAAACACAGTGTATCAACATAGCACGCTTTTCACACCCCTTAGATTACCCTCATGTAAGTTGATCTCGACATATTTTTAACATAAAAAATAGATCTTATACACTGAAAAGTTGGCCAATCCCATCCCTAAACCCCTGCTATCCAGTATTACCCATCCCTAACCCCTTGCTATCCAGTATTACCCATCCCTAACCCCTTGCTATCCAGTATTACCCATCCCTAAACCCCTGCTATCCAGTATTACCCATCCCTAAAAACCTCCCCCGAAGGTTGAAACGGCAGTGGCCCAGAGACGTAATGTAAACGATAATGTTGCAGATCTGGCAATGACCAGATTCTTCACTGAAGTGCTGAGCGTCTGCGACTAGCGACCTCACTCAACCTCCACTGGTTTTCAATACCGGTGACGCGATTGAAAGAGAAGCGCCGTGATCTTCAAGAGTCCTACTCCTCTACTACTGGGCAGGGAGAGAGGGGAAGAGATCTATTTAGAGTTCCTCAGGCTGAATGCAAATACTTTATTGAAATTTACAACTGTATATTACATAATACATTTAGTAAATATGGTCTTAGTTAAAATGGAGTGTTACAGGCGTGTAGAGCAACATTGGTAGCACTCTAATGACATTTTACATAAGCTGGTCTCGTGGCCATCTTCTTTTCAGACGCCTCGGAGGATTGTCAGGAATGGAAGAGGATGCAAGGTTAGAAACTAGGGGGTTTGAGTGGTTAGGGAGTTTACAATGGAAGGAGTGATATTTGGTTCGGGCTAGATCGGTTACATAAGGAACGTTAAGTTCTTTATGTATGATTTTAATTGTGACAAAGCAAGGAGCATTGAGAATTTTACGAAGGATTTTGGATTGTAAGGATTGAATACGAGAGGAATTCGAAGGTTTAGTGGAGCCCCAAAGCTTCAGCTCAATATGTCCAGATTGGCCTTATTGCAGTCATGTAGATCAGTATTTTGTAATGAGTTGGAAGTTTAGAACGTTTGTCTAGTAAGTGCAGTAATAATCGACATCGACGTGCAGTTTCCTGTCTTTTCAGTCTTGTGTGAGGATTTCAGGTTAGTTAATCGTTTTTCACTTTAAATTAAGTTTTAAAAAAAAATTTTTTTTATGTATTTATTTTTTTCTCTCCTATTTCTTATTTATTATCCATTTAATTTATATGTATGTAAATATGGTTTGAATGAGCCCTATGATCCATATTATTATTGTCTATGTAACATGACAGAATGTAATATTACACAATAAGAGAAAAAAAACAGACTAGAAATGGCCGGTAAAATACGAACCTCCATTTTGTTTACATTAGTTACATTGAATTACAACTGAGGGAGCTACGAGAAGGATCCGTATTACGAAGTGTGCCAGAGAGCCAGTGGTTCAGAGCGTAGGCTCCAAGGAACTGGGTCACTACCTCCTCCGGTGAGCCCCGTTCTGCATCGGCCATCATTTATAACGCTCGTTCCGTTCAACGGCTCGTGGTGACTGGGAAATCTTTGAATAATTTATCTCGGACCTTATTGCCTATCACTAATCAGCAATTAATCTCAAAGATGCATTCTTTGGCCCGGTACAATCCCAGCCAGGTAGCACAGATCTAATACTACAAGGGCCCAAGAGGATGAAAAAGTCAGTTATTTCAAAAAAATTGTTGATCATTTCAATGAAGACTATGTATAATTACTAATCAATATTAATCAGTCTGCCAATTATTAGTAATTATTTAAAGAGAAAAATAAAGTGAAATAGAATTATAAATATAAATGAAATATAAAGAATTATAAAGCGCGAAACATGGGCATTGATGACCTCAGGGTTTTACGCCCAAAAGCCCCAGATAACAACAACTACCTACAACAATAGAAAACTTGAGAGAACATAATTTAAAGTAGAGTAAATTTCCTAAAATATGGTCCCTAATAGAACTATTTATGTTTAATAGTTCTCGAGATATAGATTTTTTTAAAGTAACATTTCCTAAACAATGCACTGATAAATCATTAGTTACTGACTTTATTTTGAGAAATCTATATATATCAAAAACCATTCGAAGCACATATGTTTATTAGCACTTAAATAAACAAATAACTTAATATAAGTTAAATGTACTATATATCTTTACGAGATAATAGATTCATGATGTGTTAAATGTAAAATGTTTTAGATGTTATAAGTATAGGATTGTGAGCAGCCCTATTTAAAGTCATGTTAAATGCATAAGAGCTCCTAGCGGATTTTCTGAGCAACTTGTTTTATAACCTTTCCTTCCAAAACTTCTAGAAAACCTAATAGCCCTAATAGAGCTATTAACGATAATGGTTCTCGAGATATAGCTTTTTTTAAAGCAATATTTCATAATAATGTACTGAAAGACCAGAAGTTAGTGAATTAATTTTGATAAATATGTATCTCAAAAACCATTCGACGTACAGACCTCTGTTAGCACTCAAATAAAAGCTAGTTTAATGTTCCATAAAGTAGTTTATGGCGTTTATCTTCAAAGAGTAATGGTTTTCATGTTATTTACTTTAAATAAATTGATCTATAGTAATAGTTATTCGGACAAAATTTCATATACAAATATCATAAAAACTACCAACCCTACGAAGATAAATATTATAGATTGCATGTTAGTACATTGAACTGGCTGACATCTTTACGCCTCAGGATTCCACAGATATAGTTTTCTCATATATCAAAAGATTTGTCCGAACAACTAGAAATCATTATCTTGTTAATTTATTTTGTTGAATATCATGAAAACTACAACTCCTAACAAGATAAACCTAATAAACTACTTTATAGTATAATAAGCTATCTTTAATTTAAATGCTAATGGACTTCTGTATGTCGAATGGTTCCTGCGATAAAGATTTCCCACAATAAATTCACTTACTAATTATTTATCAGTACATATTTAAAGAAATGTAGCTTTTAAAAAGGCTATATCTTGAGAACTATAGGACGTAAATAGCTCTAGTAGGGCTCATATTTCAGCAAATTTACTTTTCTTTAAATAATGTTCTTTTAGATTTTCTAGTTTTGTTGGTAGTTTTTAAGGTATTTTCATTAAAGTAATCAAAAATAGGGGTGAGATAACTGTCCCTGTTTCTCGAGAAATATTGAGCTTATATGCCTATATTAAGGCTCATTTTTTAGCAAATTTGCTTTACTTTAAATTATGTTTCATTAGGTTTTCTAGTGTTGTTGGTAGTTTTAACGATATAAAGCTCCGAATGAAAAATTAGTTTGTTTTTTTAAAACCTTTTTGGAACAGCCAACATTTTGTATTCCCTTTAACTATTTTGGCAGACTCATCAATTTTGACTAGTAATCATACATAGTTTTTATTAAAGCAATCAAGAATTGGGGTGAAATAACTGCCTTTTGGCTTTGGCCAGTTGGCCAGTTGGCCAAGCCAAGGCGAACTCGGGCATGCACGAGCATGTGGATGGGTGGCTTGTACGAGTTGGCCTAGGCTCGTTGCCGATCCGTCGAGAGTCGGTTTTTGGACACAGATCAAAGGGGTTCGTGAGAGCGCTCGTGTAGCATCTCCACCATTGTTCTTGGTCTAGTTGCAACTGAGAGCTGTTAGGAGGTTGTAGTTAATTTTTATAATAAGTTTTATATTTAATCTTATTTATTTATATTTAATTTCCTTTCATTTTCTTTTTTTTGTAATAAAAATAATATAATCCCATTGCAATGGCTGAAACCACTTGTACGCCCGCCATGCTTGCCTCTCTGAATAACCCTGACATGTGGATGGTCCGCTCTTTGTTTACCGAGCATTTGTACAAGCCTCCGTTTCGTGGCGAGCGGCCAACATGTGGATCTGCCTGTAAACGTTTGATAAACGGTAATTTCCAAATTGAGACGATTCTCGAAGGACTAAGGTCTGCTGAATGTCCTTTACCTATAAGGAACCGATCCTTCAGTAAGGACACAAACCCAGAAGGCCTCGCGAACAACTGTCATTAGATAACTTCCTTCTATGCATTCCGTTCTCTAGTCAGTCAGACTGACATTCATCATTCAATAGCTAGACTGACATGAATCACGATGATTTCTGACACTATCAATGCGATAGTCACCTTCTTCTGAAACAAGCACTCCCAGTCACCCCTCTTTTCTCAGAGCCCCCTCAATTCAAATTTTGATATATCAAAATATACAACTCAAAAACCATTTGACGCATAGATGTCTGCCTAATGCTAGTTTAATGTGCTATAAAGCCGTTTATTACACGTATATTCGTAGGAGTATTAGTTTTTTTTCAGCTCCGAATGAAAATTAATTTTGTTTAACGTTTTAAAACTGCCGCCATTTTGTATTCCCCCTACCTATACTTGGCAGACTCATTAATTTAGACTAATAATTATACATACTTTTCATTAAAGTAATCGAAAATTGTGGTGAAATAAATGAATTTTCTCTTCTGAGCTTTGATTTGAGTGCTGGCAGACATCACTAAGGCTGATGTTTCTTGAGATATAGTTTTTCATAAATCAAACAATTAGAAATCAATATTTTTTTAATGTAGTTTGCCGTATATCATGAAAACGACTACCCCTACGAAGAAAAACATCATAAACTACTTTATATTTCATTATACAAGCTTTAATTTAAGTGTTAATAGACATCTGTACGTCTAATGGTTTCTGAGATATAGATTTTTTAAAATAAATTAACTAAATACTGATTTTTCAGTGAATTTTTCATAAAATGTTGCTTTTTAAAAAGCTATATCTCGAGAACTATTGAACGTAAATAGCTCTATTAGGGCTCATATTTTAGCAAATTTACTATACTCCAAGTGATGTTCTATTAGATTGTTTAGTGCTGTTGATTATTTTAAAAGATTTGGAGCTCCGAATGAAAAATTAATTTTTTTTTAACGTTTTGAAACAGCCGCCATTTTCCATTCCCCCTACCTATACTTGGCAGACTCATCAGTTTTGACTAATAATTATACATAGTTTTCATTAAAGTAATCAAACATTGGAGTGAAATAACTGACTTTTTTCTCCTCTTGGGCTCTGGTATTAATATAAATATTGATAATTTTGTTAGTATATGGAATATATATTTCGATATTTTTGAAAACAGTCGATACGGTATACATCGATATGTTCTTTCCTCGATACTCAGAGCACTAGTCAAGTTGATATTATGGCTTTAGTAAATGGAGGTTACTGTAAGTGTAACAGGTGAAGGGCAATGGCGATCAATGGAGTCGATTTTAGGACGACCTCCCTCCGTCAAGGATCTCCTCAAAACCTCTTGGTCGAAAACCATGGGGGGGGGGGGGGAATACTACTGAGATAAAGCGACAACAGCTATATATCCCATTCTGTTAATTCATTAAATTGCCGATAATGAATAGATAGTTGATCGAGGATTAGATATATATGATGATTAGAAACTTCTTTTTTAGTGCCAACGTTTCGGCCAGAATTTAAGGCCTTCATCATAGTAAAAGAGCCGGGGTGAAAAAAAAGTAGTTATTTCACCCCAATTCTTGATTACATAATTGAAAACTACCTATAACTAGTAGTTAAAATTTATGAGTCTACCAAGTATAGGTAGGAGAAATTTTTAACATTATAGTATAATATAATATATGCTTGAAGAAGTTTGTCGGGGGGTGCGGTCAGCAAAGAACAACATAAATAAACAAAACCATATTTATTTATTTTATGCCGACGTTTCGA
>NW_027106659.1:75688-80763 GCF_000696795.3 Halyomorpha halys
CCAACCTCAACCCGAAGACTGAAGCCCAGACTGCTGCAGGACATTCCGTTATAAATTCTATATTTATTAATTCATAGTCACACTACCTCTATTTTACTTAATATTATTACTCATTTTATTTAATATTTATTTTCTTCTCTCGTTCTTTATTCAAATTAACTTGTTTCTTTTTACTATTAGAGGGCAATCGTTTGTTTTTTTTAAGTGTACCAATATCATTATTTTTTGTTATTAATTTAACTTTTCTCTTTTATTAAGAAGCATTATTCGTATCAATTTATTTTATCATTTTTTTTCTTGTAATTATAACATAGTATATAGTAAGGGGTGTCTTTTGTACGAGACTATACCCTGCCATAATCAATTGTTAAAAATATATAACGGTTATAAAAATATATAATACAACAGTTATATCAACCAGATATATTTTGAAAAATATATATTATTAATTCAAAATGTTCTAAGTTGTTATTGTATCATTTTAGCCCAGATGAAGCTCTACAAAGTGGAGCGAAATGTCGGGAAAGAAATAGTTGTAAAATATTTTTATTTCTTCTTTTTGTTCATTTGTATATGATTTTCTTTACACTTATTTTTATATAACTTTAACCCTACCTTAATTTACCTTTTTCTATATTATTATCTCTCATATCTTTTTAGCCCAGATGAAGCTCTATAAAGTGGGTCGAAACGTCGGAAAATAAATAGTTGCAAACTATTTCTGTTTCTCTTTTGATCACAACCCTTGCCATCTTCTTCATAATTTAAAATATCTTTATATTTCTGTTGCAATAAAAATTCAATTATTTTATGGTGCGATGGGATGCGATTAAAAAAATATTTATTTTGATATCGCCAAGAATAAAACAGCTTAACAAAAGATAACTAAACATCCAATATGTATCTGTTGGCAATTCTAAAGCAATCCTAAACGAGCACCAACGTCCAGACGCTCTTATACTACTACAATCAACGAGTCGGCCGCAAATTCAGGCCAACTTGAACCAACCAATACAAATCACCCATTCACACACTTGCACATGCGCGGTATTGCCATAGTTAGCCAAACAAGTAGTAGCAACTTAACGTATTAGCCCTATAGTCGGACTCGCACCGAAAATTGTGAACTAAACATTTTTACGTAAAAATTCGTTAAGAGAAATTAATTTCCACTTACATCTAAGGAGAGTTGGAAAAAAATTTACGATATTTATTTATCAACGGTCCATTCATAAAAGCTATAGTCGAAACTAATAGCTAAAGTTGCCATGGATACGATATTTATTTATCAACGGTTCATTCATAAATAAATATCGTATCCATGGCAATTTTAGCTATAGTTGAAACTAATAGCTAAAGTTGCCATGGATACGATATTTATTTATCAATGGTTCATTCATGAATAAGGGTCGTATCCATGGCAACTTTAGCTAGTAGTTTCAACTATCTAATTTTTATCCATCTCTGCTTCTAAGTACACTTCAAATTTTAAGCTAGTTTTAGTGAACTATTAGTGTATATAAGTAGGATTATCGCATTCGATATTATTTGTATTGGAACAGAAATTACCTACAAGATATTTATAATTATAACTTACCTCTTTTAAAAATTTATTATTGATGTATATGCAATTATAGTTAAGAGTTTATTTCTTAAAACTGAAGTATTAAAAAGGCATAAAAAATAAATTAGCCAAAACCAAAACCCATAACCGCAGTGGTTCTCAAAAGTGTGCCATATAATTTATTAACAATAAATTAAATTATTAAGTAACATAAAATATTTTACAAAAATCGAATTAGAAAAATAACAGTTTATATTTTAAATAAAATGCTATGTTTTCTTTTGGGCTTGTTAGTAGCCTTCGTCATACTTAGAACCATTTATTTTTTACAGTATTAATTTTACTTTAATAATATAATCTTCTTAGATGAGAAGATGCAGTCCGAAACGTTGAGGTAATATATTTAAATCTAAAGTTTGATGGTGAAGTGTATTTCCACTAAATTTACTAAAAATATAACTTTTAGGAAAATCACAAATTTTCATTTTTTTTTTTTTTTTTTTTTTTTTTTATTAAAAAAAATTTAATTTTTTTTAAAAAAATTTTTAAAAAAAAAAAAAAAAAAAAAAAAAAAAAAAAAATGAAAATTTGTGATTTTCCAAAAAGAGAGAATCATTAATTGTATTTTTCGTAAAGTTGGTGAAAATATACTTAGCACCACTGTTAAGTAATCCATCTTATTAATAAAAAAAAAAAGTTTGAACTAAGAAGGCTGCTAACCCAGAAGAAAAATAAAATAAGATAACATTATAAATTGGTGCTTAAGAAAAAAAAAGAAAAAGAAAATAATATAATAAATTTTAAAAATATTAGTTAATTCTATTAATTTAAATCTTCTGTTGTAGGAAGATAGTCCGGGTGGCGGTCAATAAAGCTATCAGAATAGTAAAAGACAATTTTTTATTGTTAACCAACGTTTCGTCCCACTTCGCAGGGCTTCGTCAAGGCTAAATGAAAGAACAAGATACATATATTTTAGAATCTTGTATGTTCTTCTTTCATTTACCCTTGACAATAACCCTGCAAACGTTGGTTAACAATAAATAGTTATATTTTACTATTCTGATAGCTTTATTGACCGCCAACCGGACTATCTTCCTACAATCTACTTCATACGGTAAGGTAAACTATCTTATTCCAAGTTAATTCTATGGCTCATTTTTTTAATTAATAGATAAATAAAAAGTGATAAAAATGTCTTGCATTTTATTTTATTATCAGAGTGAGACTCGATAAAAATAAATTTGAGAACCATTGCATTAGAGAGCGATATAAAAAATTAAAATTCTTACTGCTGCTTTCCCTTCTTCTTATAAATTTCTCTCTGAAACCACATTGATAATTAATATCTGATAAAATAAGATAAATTGTATAAGATGAAATTATTATAAGTACTATCAATACATTAATAATATTCATGATGTGTCATATGTAAAACGTTTTAAAATCATAAGTATACGACTGTGAGCAGCCTTTAAGGTACATGTTATTCATTATATTTAGACGAGCTTCCCTAGCGGATTTTCTGAGCAACTTGTTTTATAACCTTTCCTTCCAGAGAATTATAATTATTATTTTCATCCATTACTTTATTATTATAATTACAATTGTTGGAACCACAGCCTGGTTGTCCTAGGGACAACCTTACACTATGCCCAGAATGCTGAGTTCTTCGGATAATTAATTTGGGTATTAACTATTGCTTTAGGTAGAGGGCGAAAACAGATAAATCATAAATTGAAATGAAGGATTTACTGCTTTACTGTAACAAAGTAAGATAAGCACTGTTCTATTTACACTTGTAACTCTCAATAAATGTTTCATAACACTGTTTGATATATTAGGTGAAATAGACACTATGTTTTCTAATAGACACAAAACTGTTAAGGTGAAATGAAGTAAAATAACAACTGGTACACTAGGTAAGGAAAACAAAACACGCCGAACTGGCTAAGATCACCATCACACTGTTATCTCTAATCCAAAGAGGTTATACTGCAGTAGTTAGGAATTACCTCTCTGCTGGCAACAGCTCACTTAGAGGTTCTTACAATGTTAAATGGAATTTATAGTTTACAATTTATAGAATTGGGGTAATGGAATAAAAGTGGCCTGAACAGTATTAATTCTTAAAAAAAAAATGGATACTTAATATTTTTAATGGAAGATTGCTGATTGACCGTGTGTATCAATGAATGGAATATGGTCCGGGTGCGGTCAAATAAAACTCAGATAGTAAGATTATGTACTATTTGTATTAGAGCCAACGTTTCGACCCACGTTGCAGAGCTTCGTCAGGGCTAAAAAAGATACAAACACTTGACATAGTTACAAAAAAAAAAACATTAGTGGAAAATAACAGGGGTATACAACGAAACGTAAAATTTAATAAGAAAAATTAAAGGTTGTAAACAATAAATGAAAAGGGTAATAGTAACAGAAAAAAAGAGATAAAATAAGAGAAGAAACATACAAATTAAGAGATGAACTTTGTACTTTCTTTAATATTTCTTCTCTTATCTTTCCACTTGTTATAACCTTTTTCAATAATTGTTTACAACCTTTAATTTTTCTTATTAAATTTTACATTTCGTTGTATACCCCTGTTATTTTCCACTATTTTTTTTTGTACTATGTCAAGTATTTGTATCTTTTTTAGCCCTGCAACGTGGGGCGAAACGTTGGCTCAAATAAAAATAGTACACCCATTTACTATTTGAGTTTTATTTGACCACACCCGGACCATATTCCATTCATTAATAGTTTTAAGATTCTCTCTGGGAAAGATGAATAGTTTAGAAATCCACTTTGTCCATAGTGTAGAAAATCTTAAGATTTCTCTCCTAGTTTTTTTTTTCATTAATTTATTACTATTTTTATATATTACTTTATAAGAGTTTAAGAATTTCCAAAAGAAAAAATAACTCGAACTACTAGCAACTAAAAGGGGTATTCATGACGTGTTTAAATGTAAAAGGTTTTAACCTGTGAGCAGCCTTATTTAAAGTCCATATTATATGTTAAATCCAGAGGAGCCTCTAGCGGATTTTCTGGGCAACTTGTTTTGTAACCTTATAATTTTTACGGGCTAATAAAATCTCCAACTTTATCACATCTTTCCTCTACCTCATTTGTTCTTTGTTTCCTCTCCTAGTTTATTTTCCCGTTACTTTATTATTATTTTTATCCAATACTTTTTATGGAGTTTAAAAACTCCAAAACAAAAACAACACAAACCAAACATGGACTACGAGCAACTAACCTATCAAAATGACAAGGGACAAAATGGTCTGTTGCATGACGTCATTCTCCATTTAGCATATTTCAAATGAAACTGCACATCGATTCTGACTATTACAACACTTACTGGACAAACGGTCTAAACTTCCAACTCATTACAAATGACTGATCTATAGGGTGTTTTTTTTAAGCCCGATAGAACTTGAAATTGTAAAAAATAACACAAAAAATTAAATTGTAATCAAAATTTTTTTTTTATTCGAAAGATCAA
>NW_027106659.1:81173-85231 GCF_000696795.3 Halyomorpha halys
TCACGTATTGATCTTTCGAATAAAAAAAAAAATTTGATTACAATTTAATTTTTTGTGTTATTTTTTACAATTTCAAGTTCTATCGGGCTTAAAAAAAAACCTTTACATGAATGTAATAAGGCCTATCACGTACGGAGTCGTGCTTTCGGGTTCCATTAAACCTTGGAATTCCTCTCGTGTCCAATCTTTACAATCGAAAATCCTTCGTAAAATCATCAATGCTCCTTACTTCGTCACAAATAAAATCATACATTAAGACCCTAATGTTCCATATGTAACCGATCTAGTCCGAACCAGATATCTATTACCTACTAGTCTACTTCTAACCTCTTCCGTTCCTAACAATCCTCCTAGGCTACTGAAAAGAAGATGGCCACGAGACCTGCTAATGGAAAACGTTACTAGAGTGCTACCAATGGGTAGTTTCTCTACACCCCTGTATAACTACATTATAAACTTACATCAAATTTACTGAATGTACTATCATGCACAGTTGTAAACTTCAATAAAGATATAAAAAATATATATATTTAAAATTGTCTTCGAGGTATTTAAAATTGTCAGGTCGAAACGTTGGACTTTTATAGAAATAATAAAGTTTGTTTTGAGACTTGACTTGGAAAAATTATGTGAAAATTATAAATATATTTAAAAGTATATTTAAGTATAAATATAAAGTTATCTTTCAAATAAATTTTAAGGAGATAGGAGAAGAAGCATTAGGTCAGTGTTATACTGGGGCAGGAGAGCGAGGGTACAAGGACGCGGGGATATACACTGTGTATATGTGAGTGAGTGTATATACACTTCTTAGCGAAGGATTGGGCCATTTGTTTATTGTATATGTGGGTCACATCGATTTGCCGTTAGTAAATTCTTATACACAACATTTTACACAACATCCACAGCGTAGTTGTTCTGTTAAATAAAAATGTAATAAATATTATTATAAAATAGCCATTAAAATTAGTCTCATCAAAATGTAAATATATGTGTAAACACTTCATTGATAAATGTAAAACCATATATTTAAATGTCTTGAAGAGGACAATTTATTTTCAAAGCCAACATGATTACGACATATCTTGAAAAAAAAAAAAAAATTGAAGACCGGAAAAGATAAAAATAATGAACAACTTTTTAAGATTAAATTAAAACCAGTTTAATTAAACAGTTATTTCACCCCAATTTTAGATTACTTAAATAAAACATATGTATAATTCTAGTCAAAATAATGAGTCTACCAAGCATGGGAAATACAAAATGGTGGCTGTTTCAAAACTTTAAATAAAATTAATTTTTCTTTCGGAGCTCTATATCTTCAAAAGTAGCAACAACACTAGAAAACCTAATAATACATCATTTAAAGAAGAGTAAATTTACTAAAATAAGAGCCCTGATGGAGCTATTAACATTAAAAAATTTACTGAAAAATCAGTAGTTAGAAAAATTTATATCTCAGGAACGATGAGATATATAGAGAACTATTTAGCATAAATAGCTCTATTAGGAATTACATTTTAGCAAATTTACTCTATTTTATAAGATGTTCTACTAGGTTTTCTAGTGTTGTTAGTAGTTTATAGATATAGAGCTCCGAATGAAAAATTAAGAGTTTCATATTTTTAAAACTACCAACAACACTAGAAAACTTAAAGGGTACATCATCATTGTACAACAAGGGTTGCACATCATACAAGGCCTATTAAGGCCCATATTTTAGTTTTTAATTTACTCTTTTCTTTTAATCTTTTATGTATATATCTCTATTAAGAGATATATACATTCGATGGTTTGAATTTTAGATTGGTTAAATAAAAAGTATGTATAATTCTAGTCAAAATAATGAGTCTACCAAGTATGGGAAATACAAAATGGTGGCTGTTTCAAAACTTTAAATAAAATTAATTTTTCTTTCGGAGCTCTATATCTTTAAAACCACCTACAACACTAAAAAAACCTAAAACAATATTATTTAAATAAGAATAAATTTGCTAAAATATGAGCCATAATAGAGCTACTCAAATTAAAGCTACTTTAATGACCTATAAAGTAGTTTATGACGTTTATCTTCGTAGGAGTAATAATATTTATAATATTTGGAAAAATAAATTCACAAAACGTTGATTTTTTGATGTTCGGACAGACTTTTTGGATTTTCAGCCCTAAATTTAAAGTAAGTTGAATGTACTAATAATGTATTTTATAATATTTATCTAGGTAGCTTTATGATATTTGCATATAATTTTTTTTTCTTAACTACTATAAATCAATTTATTTTGGCAAATATCACGAAAACGACTATTCCTAGGAAGAGAAAGGTAATAAAAAACTTTATAGCACATTGAACTAGCTTTAATTTGAGTGCTAATAGACATCTATACGTCTCATGGTTTATTAGATACAGATTTCCCACAATAAATTCACTATCTCTTGATTTTTCAGTAAATATTGTATGAAACGTTGCTATTAAAAAATGTTATGTCTCGGGAACTATTGAACATAAAGTTTTTAATTAATCAAACTTATTGTCCGAACAACTATAAATCAATTTATTTTAGTAAATATCATGAAAACTACTATTCCTACAAAGGTCAAGGTCATAAACTTCTTTATAGCCCATTAAACTATATTTAATTTGAGTGCTAATAGACATCTGTACGTCACATAGTTCCTGAGATATAGATTTCTCAAAATAAACTAACTAATACTAATCCTTCAGTAGATTTTTAAGAAATTTTGCTTTTTAACTATATCGAGAACTATTTGACGTAAATAACTCTATTAGGGCTCATATTTTTGTAAATTTACACTACTTTAAATGATGCTATCTTAGGTTTTCTAGTGTTGTAGGTAGTTTTAACGAAATGGAGCTCCAAGCGAAAATTAATATTTTTTAAGGTTTTGAAACAGCCGCCATTTTTTATTCCTACTACCTATACTTGGCAGACTCATTAGTTTTCACTAGTAATTATACATAGTTTTCATTAAGGTAATAAAAAATTGGGATGAATGAAGCGGCAGCCGGACTGATAGTGAAGATCAGTCATCATTCAAAAACCAGACTGAATCAGTCTGGTTTCTGAATGATGACAGTCATCTCGACTGACAGTATAGGGGTCCCGTAAGTGGTAACGCGGAATTTAATTTCGGTTTATTTAAAATAATTACTTAATACTTTAAACTAAAGAGAATATTCCTTTGAGAATAACGATTTTCCTCTTCACCGTGATTCCCCCCACCAGGACCCCCCCCAGATTGAAGGAAGCGGGTCATGGCCTGTGTTTGGGATAGGCAGACACCTCCGCTGGCCCACTTTCCTCTCAACGGCATCTTCTTCATCTGTCCTGTCTCTCCTGTACCATCCTCTTTATCTGTCCTGTCTCTCCTGTACCATCCTCTTTATCTGTCCTGTCTCTCCTGTACCATCCTCTTTATCTGTCCTGTCCCTCCTGTACCATCCTCTTTATCTGTCCTGTTCCTGCTGTACCGTCCTCTGGTCTGTGCAGGGACGATTTGGGTTTGTACACGATGGAAAAAATGGGCTATTTCATCCGTCTGGGTCAGAATCAATCAACTATATTAACAAATCAGGAAAATGTAAAAGATACTGTTTAAACAAAAAGAAGATAGTCCGAGTCAAGATAACTCAAATAGCAAAGGAACTAATTATGGTGAGCCTGAACAACAACTCAACATAACAACTGAAATAATTATTTAAATAAAATAAATTTTATCCAATATTAGTCAAAGAACAATTTATATTTCATTATTAACACACACAATTTTGATCCAATAATCTCTCTACTTCTATTTTCAGGAACTCTCCAACGTTTCGGCCCTCAGGCCATTTTCAAAGAGAATTGGATCAAAATTGTGTGTGTTGATAATGAATTAAGCCACTCTCAAACAATCATTATAATAAATCATTAATTTATATTTCTTTAGTAGTCCGACGTTTCGGCCAATTCGGATTGGAACAATGATTGTTGCGATAAATTATAGTATGGAGTGGAGTATTTTTTTTAAAAAATAAAAATTAATTATAGGGGATAAAT
>NW_027106659.1:85281-95272 GCF_000696795.3 Halyomorpha halys
TTACACAACCAATTTCAGTCCTATTAAGAGAGAGCTATTCCGGGCATATTAGAGAAATAAAAAGTTTTGATCTATGATGGATAGAGTTTGAATTATTTATTTAAAAAATTACCAGTCTCAATAAAATATTAAGATACCGAAGATATGATAGAGCTGAGCGGGACTAACCCGACAGCCTACTTCAACCATCACTTCCAATTGACCCAAATTTTAATTACCCAATATATTATAGTAGATAAATAGATTAGACAAATTATAGAAGTAACCTCTATAAGGCTGTGATTAAAAGTTTTAATTTTAATTTTAATTTATTATGTTAAATTGACAAACTAGGGAAATTGTGAACTGAATTAATGACCTGTGCATAAAGTTCTTTTTAAAACTGATGTGGTTCTAAAATTGCATTTAAGACTGTCTTTGAGTATGTCTGAATTGGCCGAAACGTTGGACTAATAAAGAAATATAAATTGTTTTGAGACTAAAATTGGATAATATTTATTTTATTTAAGAATTTTCAAAAAAGTGTTAAGACTATATCTAAAACTGAAATAATAATAATAAAGATAATAGACTACATGAAATGAATGTAAACTAAGTGATGGCTAAAAATGATTTAAAATATGTCAAAATTTGTATAAAAGTGAAAAAATTAAATAAAATAAAAATAAGACGTACAGTTAAAAGTATAAATAAACAAAATTACAAAAAAATACTAGACAATTAATGAAATGGGAAATAATAACAATTAAAAGAGAAATATAAAAACACAGGACACACTAAAAGACGGAAAATAAGGGGACTAAGAATAAAATAAAGTTCAAGAGAAAAGTAACAAAATAGGACACCCACTTTACTGAATGAAAAAGGAGTTCATTCATAAAGGTGTCTGTTATTATTTCAGATTTTATTATCTTTTATAGCCCTGATGAAGCCCTGCAATGTGGGGCGAAACGTTGGCTCACAATAATTTTACGACTATTAGCATTTTTCTTTGACCATATCCGTACCATTTTCCTTTTATATATTACTCACGGTCATTCAACGATCTTCCGATAAAATGAGGATTCCTGATGTGTTAAATGTAAAATGTTTTAAGTATAGCATTGTGAGTAGCCCTATTTAAAGTCATGTTAAATGCTAGATGTATAAGAGCTCCTAGCGGATTTTCCGAGCACCTTCACCTTGTTTAGTAACCTTTCCTTCCAAAACTTCATGTTATTGCTTACTTCTAAGTTTTGATTACAGTAATTTATTACAACATGCCTAAAATAAGTGAAAAGTAGAAGTGTGAAAGTTTTGCTACTGATTGTCTTGTTTAAAAAAGGTCCAAAACAACACTTACAATCAAAACACAAACTATGAGCAAGTAACCCAACACAACAAACAAAATGGTGTACAACTCAGCTGGTCTGTTGCGTGAGGCCATTAACAGAATCTCAACCATGTTAAATATTATATCGTTTTAACATAATAAAAGAAGGAAATATTTATAAATATAAGATTTCCATTTAGCACGCTTTAACAAGCCAAACTAAAGTTCATGAATACCCCTAAATAGTGTTTCTTTAAAAAAAAAAATTTAACAATCAGTGTTTTTAGTTTGAATTGTTATAATTAATTAAATTGTTTTGTTTTTTTAGCAGGCTAATTGCCCATGTCTTAAATTAAACCACATAATTTCACTACAAAACGATTCCACAAAAATTGTTTTGTAGAGACATTATGTGGTTTATTTAAGACATGGGCAATTAACCTGCAAAAAAGACAATTTAATTAATTATAACAATTCGATGATTAAGGTTGTCTCCTTGAAAATGGGGCCGAAACATTAGAAGTACTTCAAAATAAATAGTTGAGAATGAAAGTAGATCATTAAAGTTTGTTTAAATAATAAATATATTGATTTATATCAAACTTTCAATTCATTACAAAAGGCTACTTTACATTAGCCAACAATATAATACCAATTTGGGCATACGGAGTTGAGCTGTGGGGCTCCACTAAACCTTTGAATTCCTCTCGTATCCAATCCTTGCAATCCAAAATCCTTTGTAAAATTGTCAATGCTCCTTACTTTGTCACAAATAAAGTCATCCATAAAGACCTTAATATTCTAAATGTAACCGATCTAGCCCGAACCAGATATCAATCCTCCCAAACTCCCTAACCATCAAAACCTTCTAGTTTCTAGCCTCGTTTCTTCTTCTCCGAGGCGCCTGAAAAGTTGATGGCTTCGAGACTTTCTAGTGTAGAAATATGATTAGTCCTACCAATGGGTAGTTTCTCTATCTGCCTGTATCACTCCATTTTTATATTACATCAAATTTACTAAATGTGTTTTTATGTAAATACAGTTGTAAATTGCAATAAATAAATAGAAAAAAAAATATCAAACTTTCAATTGTGTTCACTTAATCTCTATACATCTGTAAAAATAGAAATTGCTAAGCATTGACGGTTCTGCTGATAATAAAAATATTAAACATCGTGTAATATTTTTAGTACTTATCGAATAGAAAGAAGTCATTTCGGATAAGCAATTACTTTTATAATTACGTCACTTCTGCTCGACACTAAAAGAGTTAAGTAAATATAATATGTGACGTGTATATAAAATGCTGACGTATTGTTATAACTAACTACGTAAGAGCATGTACCAAAGCCATGAAACCGCATTCGATAAAGAGCTAAAAATAAACTGCTATTACAGGACCGAAGATATGATAGAGCTGAGCGGGACTAACCCGACAGCCTACTTCAACCATCACTTCCAATTGACCCAAATTTTAATTACCCAGCGCCGCAATTGGGGTTTAATACAAAAAACCACGATCTGGGTCATAAAACAATAGTTTAAAATATTTTAATTATAACTATAATAACGGTATTTTTATTTATTATTTAATACCAAATCGACCTGATGGACCTTACATGGTGAATGTAAGAGGTACATTATTTTTTTAAACAATTCATAAAGGGGGGTGTCAAATAGGGGGAGACTATACTCATACAAAAGACACCCTTTCCCAATACAACGTTATAAAGAGAAAATAAATAGATTAAAATAATCTAATAAATAATAATAGATAAAAGTAAAGTTAATAACAAAAACAATAAGAGTTTCTTACTAGCCATCCAAAATACAATCAGCATAAGAAAATATCATAAAATGTTTGAAAGTCCCAGATAGGAGCTCAAACTTTCTCATTTATGAAACGTTTAAAGCGAAATTATTCTAATTGGCTGGTGATAGAATAAATTATAGAAGTACAAATAAACGAACGGTTAGAAGTAGTAGGATATTAGAATAGGCAATAGCAAAAGAGGTGGGCTAGAAAAAAATAATTGAAAAGAGAAACAATTAAAAAATATTAATTTGAGTAACGATAAGAAATTCAGATAGGAATTGAAATTAATTGAGTGTAATATAATCAAAATGTAGTCCGTGAACACACTATAAAGGGGAGTTAAATATACAAAATAATTTATAAGGTAAATTATTTCATTATTATTATTCACATAAATAAATGCTCTCTTAAATAACAGACCCGAAATGTTAAATATCCATAAATAAATTAACCTAATATATAGATCATAGCTTGCAACATTATAGACTTTCGTTTAAATAACTGTCCATCTTTGACAAGTAGCAATGGCACAAAAGTTGAAGGCTTACACAACCAATTTCAGTCCTATTAAGAGAGAGCTATTCCGGGCATATTAGAGAAATAAAAAGTTTTGATCTATGATGGATAGAGTTTGAATTATTTATTTAAAAAATTACCAGTCTCAATAAAATATTAAGATTATAAATAAAAAACAATAACATTTGTGTATTTAACAAAATAAATTTCTAATTGAAAAAAAAAAAGTGAATTTAAGAAAAAGATAAAGAGAAAAAAAAATTAAAATACGACAAGAGACACCTCTAACTATATACAATGTTATAAATTAAACAAAAAATTAAGATAAAATAAATAGATTAAAATAATAATTCTTAATAAAAGATAAAAGAAATGTTAATAACAAAAACAATGACATTTATGGATTTAACAAAATAAATAATTGACTTATAATGAAAAAAAAATTAAAATACAATTTTAATATAGAATTTATAAGAGGAGGTCTTGCAGCAGCCAGGGCTTCAGTCTTCGGGTTGAGGTTGGGTTTTCCAAGTTGTAGGTCACTGCTCCTTTAACTGTAGGTAACGTAGCTTCATGAACCTTTTTTGGATGTAATCCATTATTGACTCTATTGGTAATTTTCGATGGCATAGGCAGTTTCTTACAGACCAAGGAGCATCCACTGCGATTCTTAGGACTATATATATATAGCACGGGATGATGATGATAGTACAGTAAAGAAAGGTTGTACACTACGCCATTGTACAAGCTATCTCAACAAGCCAAAAATATTTCATAGCGTAGAATACCCGGGATAGAAAACTACAACTTTAACTAATATTGTAAACAATTAATAATATAAAATATAAATTCTGTGTTCAAAATAAATTTAATTGTAAATTACATAAACGAATTCTAAAGAGGTTTAATTAAAAGGTAAACATTTACGGCGATAAAAGGAGTCATGAAGGTCAATGCGAGAAATTGGGTCAAGTAATAATAGTTCCAAAATATAGATTATTTAAAGATCATGTAGAGATATTTTTATTACATGAATAATACCTATATTTGTACTTCCACTAACCTATATATGGAATATATAGTAAGGGGAATTATTGTGATCGTGTAGTATTTCAGCAAAATATGGTCAGTATGTTAACAGCAGTGATGGGCAAAAAATAGCTATAGTTGAAACTAATAGATAAAATTGCCATGGATACGATATTTATTTATCAATGATTCATTCATGAATAAGGGTCGTAACCATGGCAATTCTAGCTATTGGTTTTAACTATAACTAATTTTTGCCAAACTCTTGTTACTACTATAGCACAAGAGCCGGGTGAAAAAGGCAGTTATTTCACTCCAGTATTTTAGCAAATATCATGAAAACTACTACTCCAGCGAATATAAACGTCATAAACTACTTTATACCACATTTAACCAGCTTTAATTTGAGTGCTGGCAAACATGTGTATGTCCTATGAACAACTAGATAAACATAGATAGAAATACAGTACCTGCACCTTCTCAAGAAATACAACTAAGTAATAGGATAACATGGATAGAAATACAATACCTGCGCCCTCTCAAGAAATACAACAAACTAAATAATAGAATAAACATAATTTTTTTTATTTATTTATTGATGTTTACAACTGTATAAAAAATACAAGTAAATTTGATCATAATGACATAATGATAATGATATGATACACCATGTAGAGAAACTACCCACTAGTAGAACTCTAAAAACATTTGACAATATAAGGTCACGAGGCCATCTTCTTTTCAGGCGCCTCGGAGGATTGCCAGGAATGGAAGAGGAAGCAAGGTTAGAAACTAGTGGGTTTGGGTCGTTAGGGAGTTTATAATGGAAGGAATGATTTCGGGTTCGGGCTAGATCGGTTACTTAAGGAACATTTAGAGGTCTTTATGGATGGTTTTATTAGTAACAAAATAAGGAACATTGAGGATTTTACGTAAGATTTTGGATTGTAAGGATTGGATACGAGAGGAATTCCAAAATATAAACATAAATAGAAATATATTGCTGACACTCTCTCAAGAAATACAACAAACTAAGTAATAGGATAAACACGGATAGAAATACAATGCCGGCACCCATTGAGGAAATACAACATAGTAACATGGACATGGATAGAAAAAAGACAATACTGGCACCCTCTCAAGAGATAAAATAGGATAAACATAAATTGAATTACAATACCGACACCCATTGAAGAAATACAACTACCTAATAGGATAAATATAAGATGGGTAGAGAATAGTAGCAAACTCTCAAGAAGTACAACTTGAATAATAGTATAAACATGAATGGAAATACAATATCGAGAAAACCTCAAGAAATACAACAACTAAGCAATATGATAAACATGGATGGATATACAATATCGGCACCCTTTCGAGAAATACAACCGCCGACCTAATACGACTATCAAAAACAAAACCTATTTATTTTAAGCTCTGTAAAGAACTCATATCAAGTGGATTGTTCAGTGATGAATCATTACTCTGAGCTAAATCCGCGGATTCCGATCCTGTTCCATTTCCAACATGTCTTATGATTTCCGTGTTCTATACGGAAATTGTATAATACCCACGTGTCCATCATATGAACAAGGCAGGGGCGTGATATCTCTGCCCTCATTTTTAAATGCATTCAGTATGGAGAATAATATAAGAGCCACGTTGACGCATAGGGTTAGCGCATTTTTACTTTCACTTACCGATATGTAGGGTTACATAGTAAGGGTATGTACTAGGGTTCGGGGAAAATTTCGAATTTGACTTTTAAGATGCATTGAATCCAATTAACTAAATCTCGAAAAATGGTCTGTCTGTGGGACTTAATTATCAGCGAGAGCAAAATGTGAAGACTTAGTACAAGAGCCCCAGAGGAGAAAAACATCAGTTATCTCACCCCAATGTTTGATTACTTTAATGAAAACTATGTATAATTAATAGTCAAAACTGATCAGTCTGCCAAGAATAGGTAGGGGGAATAAAAAATTGCGGATGTTTAAACAAATTATTTTCTCTATTGGAGCTTTTAATTTTTTTTTTTTCGGCCAAGATTCCCATGGAAGTCCTATACTGCTTAACCATGGTTGGGGTCAAACTTTATCATTTTTGGGACCACCACTCAATGAAAAAAGTCAACGTCCCATGGCCGGATTCGAACCTGCACCGCCAATAGACATCAAAGTGGTAAAACTGTGTGTGTCTGAGCTACGAGCTTTTAAATTATCAACAACACTAAAAAACCTAATCGATGATCAATTAAAGTAGAGTAAATTTGCCGAAATATTAGCCCTAATAGAGCTTTACGTTCAATAGTTCTCGAGATATAGCTTTTTAAAAAGCAAAATGTCATAATAAATGTATTGAAAAATCAGTTGCTTTGACGCGCTTTGAGGTACAAATAGCAGAGTCTCGCAAAATGTGGTTTGTTTGTTACAGCAGTGATGGGCAAAAATTAGCTTTAATTGAAACTAATATCTAAAATTGTCATGGATACGATATTTATTTATCAATGGTTCATTCATGAATGTGGGTCGTCTCCATGGCAATATTAGTTATTAGTTTGAACTATAGCTAATTTTGCTCATACCTGCCATTAATCTATATAAAACTTATGGTCGTAAGTTGTGAGATTTTTAATTTATGTCTCTTTAATAACAAAAGCGTTCTAATTAATTACATAAAATAATTAGTTAACTTTCTAATTAGTAATAAATGAATAATTATGTAGATAAATAAGGACCTGCCAAAGTAACCAAACTCTCGCCCCGGTCGAGATTTTCACCTCTCCATCGCCTACTTTTCCGCAGGGGAAAGTAACCGAATACTTAGGAAAGTAACGGCTGCTTCAGAAAGTGTCCAACCTCAGCGCTTACGTATATCACACATATTCATGACATGTCAAAGGTGTTTTGTATTTCAAATAAATTATAAAATTAAGGAGAAAAACATTGTTTAAATAACATAAATTTTATCCAATCTAAGTCTCAAAACAATCTATATTTCTTTATATGTTTAACGTTTCAGTCAAATCGGTCATGCCAATTTTTTTTATATATTTATTTAACTCCCTAACGACCCAAACTCACTAGTTTCTAAATAAATGAAAAATAAATGTTCCATCTGTAACCGATCTAGCCCGAACCAGATATCAATCCTTCCATTATAAACTTCCTAACCATCAAAACCTTCTAGTTTCTAACCTTGCTTCCTCTTCCATTCCTGACAATCCTCCGAGGCGCCTGAAAAGAAGATGGCCACGATAGGTGCTAATGTAAAACGTCATTAGAGTGCTAGCAATGGGTAGTTTCTCTATACGCCTGTAACACTCTAATTTAACTGAGATCAGATTTACTAAATGTATTATAATGTACAGTTGTAAATATCAATAAATGAATATTTAAACATCCAGTAAATTTGATTTTAGTTTATAATGGTGATACAGGCAGTATGGAGAAGTATAGCAATGATGCAAAATTTCGAAGTAAAGTTTTCGACGAAAATACACATTTTTAGGCCCTCCGAATCAAAATAGCAAAATGGTCTGGTTACGAAAACGTAAATTTAGTGTTAAACTGAAATTATATATTTACGGCGGTGTAGGTCTGTGATGTTACAGCTTCGATACTATCGATTAATCGGAACCACCACTTTATAGAATCAAGTTTTTATTTTATTGATTTCCCAAAAAAGACTCTGGCGATTTTCATTTAAATCGATATCAAAGTTCAATTAGATGATCTATCAGCTAGGTCTTCGTCTCATTGAAACAGACAGGACTTAAATTCCGAAATTTCAAAATGGCTTCCTTTAAAGTAAATTAATGTTCTTTTTTTTAAAATTATTAACCATCCTAAATTTTTACTAGTAGTAAAAAATTTACAAATATAAACTATGAAAGGATTTGGTAATTAACTTAAAGAAATAAAAGCAAAAAAAAAAAAAGGGAATAACTCATAATAGATAATCATGTACATAATAAAAATACCAAATAAATTAAAATAAAATTTCCACCGAGTAGATAATCCTAGCTTATGTTTATGTCGAAATGACGTCATGCCAAAACAATTATGGCGGCTTTTATGCCTGGAAAGAAAAAAATAATTAAATTTTAAAGACTAAATAGCGATTTTATTAAAAAAAAAAAAAAAATGTGATTATCATTATCAAATAAGGGATATAAGACACTTTCCAAAAAACCGTAAATACATTATCTCCATATTAGGTTGGTGCATACTTCCTGTTTTTGTTTTTGGCATAACCTCGTTTATATTCGTACTGTCCATCGCCAGGGTCGCATTTCAACAAAGGTGATTTTATAATAAGTTTTTGCTTTTTGTTATTTCTTTTGTAGCGATATGAATTCCACCGATATTCGTGTATTTTTTTATGTATGAATATATTTGTATTTTTTTATGTATGAATATAAACTCGGTTATAATGCCGGAAAACCTTCACGTAATATAAACCAAGCGTTTGGGGAGAATACTGTTAAGATCGAAAGGTGTAGCGTTGGTTTGGAAAATTTCGGTATCGTGATTTTTCACAACGAAACGAACCGCGAGGAAGACCCAAAATGGCCGCATACATTGCACAGAACAATTGCGAAATTAAATTAATTGAAATACGAAGTTTTGCAGCAACCAGCCTATTCACCGGATCTCTCCCCCAACTGACTTTCATTTCTTTCTTTTTTCTTTTTAAATTGGATCTGTTTTTACGGGCAATATAAAAATGAAGACTGAAAAATTCGATATCTGAATTTATTGATTCTGAAGATCGGAATTATTTTTTAAGACAGGCATCTATACTTTAAAGTCCCGCTGGGAAAAATGTATTGAAGCGAATGGAAAATTTTGATTAAATAAACAGCTTGTGAAAAAAAGATATGCAATTTTGTATATTCACTTAAAAATCCAACATTTCATATACACCAACCTTATAGATAGATAAATTAAAGTAAAAAAAAATTATTTATCATATAAATAATATCTTAATGAGGTGTAGATAGTTGACCGTAGATTAATGATTGGAGAAGTTTGTCACCCCCCGACAAACTTCTCCAATCATTAATCTACGGTCAACTATCTGCCGACTATCTGCTGAGTCTCAGGTCGAAACGTCGGCATAAAATAGATAAATATGGTTTTGTTTATTTATGTTGTTCTTTGCTGACCGCACCCCCCGACAAACTTCTCCAATAAATTATATCTTAATGATCTTTAAAAAAAAGACTAAAATAAAAATCGATAATAAAGTATTACTGAATTACAATAGTTCAACACAATCTAAACAATAATTAAAGGGTGATTTTCTTTAAATGT
>NW_027106659.1:95837-99434 GCF_000696795.3 Halyomorpha halys
GCATAATGTACATTACAACAGCTAAACACAATATAAATAATAATTAAAGGGTGATTTTATTTAAATATGATGATCATATTTATACAATATTATAATTATGGATATGTATGAATGACAGAAGACATACTGTACATAGTATAGCATAAACTAGTAATGATATATAGAAGGCATAATGTACATAGTAATGATATATAGAAGGCACACACTATGGGCGAGAAAGTGCCCCTGAGAACAGAGAGTGAAACCTCTGTGGCCTAGGGCCCGGTTTACTTTCCATCGGCAAAATATCTCTTCCCTAGTTTGAACTCAAATTTCTAAAACACTCCCAAGAATATTCATAAAGAGCTTTAGTTATTGTTGCATTTCTTCTTCTTCTTAAACAAAATAAATGGGTAGCAGTAGAAAAGGGAGCTCGGTGAAATAGGTACAGCAGGGAAAATATTTGAAGAGGTAGAGAGGTCTAAGTATTTAGGTTCTACGGTAAATAAAAAAAAAACTAAATCAATGAGGAAAATAGGCGAGACTGAGGGGAGGGGGGACCATAGTCCCCACCCATAGTTGTAACATTTCAACAAGGAAAAGGTAAATCAAACCAAAAATTTAAGAACATTATATATAACTGTCGCAATGCTTTATTAGGGGTATTCCTGATGTATTAAATGTAAAATGTTTTACCATGTTAAATGTTATAGTATAGGATTGTGAGCAGCCCTATTTAAAGTCATGTTAAATGTTAAATGCATAAGAGCCCCTAGCGGATTTTCTGAGAAACTTGTTTTATAACCTTTCCTTTTAAAACTTCATGTTATTGTTTACTTCTAAGTTTTGATTAAAGTAATTTATTACAACACGCCTAAATTGAGTGAAAAGTGGAATTTGTATGAATGTTTGGCCACTGAGTGCCTTGTTGATCTTATAACTTGTGAGAAAGAGAATCAAGATGAGCTAATTGACAACTGTCATTACATTATTATTAGTTTTAAAAACATCCAAAATAA
Organism: Halyomorpha halys; assembly: GCF_000696795.3. NCBI lineage: Eukaryota > Metazoa > Arthropoda > Insecta > Hemiptera > Pentatomidae > Halyomorpha > Halyomorpha halys. The sequence continues at coordinate 96,836 of NW_027106659.1, forward strand.
TGCTAACACAATAAAAAACTACGAGCAAGTAACCTAACACGACAAAAAACAAAACGGTGACGAGCTCAGCTGGTCTGTTGTGTGATGTCATTCTCCACTTAACAGACTCTCAACCATGTTATATGTTATATCATGTTAACATGGTAAAATATTTCTCCTTTTAACATAAGTTTTTTCATTTAACATGTTAAACTAAAGACCACTATTAGTTATAACGATTATTTGTTAGGAAAAAAATTTAATCGCGACTCTTGTACTATGTGGATGCATAGGCCCAAAATCCGACACACAACGGGTGGCAACAAAGCCAACTTGTACCAGCAAATCCAAATAACCCATTCACATGCTTGCATAAGCGCGAATTTGTCACTGTTTGGCAAACGTTTAGCGGCACTTTAAAGATATTTGGAAGGGGTTTCTTTCCTCTCCTGCCCTCCGTGGTAGCCTTACTTATCTGATTTTTGAAACAGACAGCAATTAGGTAGATGTCAAAGGTATGACAAGTCACAATCTCACAAGAGGAGATCATACACAACAACAAATAAAATCATCCATACAGACCTTAATGTTCTATTATGTAACAGATCTAGCCCGAGCCAGATATCAATCTCTTCCATCATAAACTCCCTAACCACCCAAACCCATTAGTTTCTAACCTTGCTTTCTCTTCTATTTCTGACAATCGTCCGAGGCCTCTGAAAAGAAGATGGCCTCGAGACCTTCTAATGTACAAAGTTATTAGAGAGCTACCAATATGTCTGTTATATAGCATTTATTAGATTTATATTTATATACAAATACAGTTTTAAATTTCAAATATGAGTGATCTATGAAGCTGTTGGCTATTTTAGTCCTGAAGATGCTTTGAGCCGTAGAATCGACTCGACTCGAGTGGGTTAGCTGGGACAAAGTGGTCTGAATTTGTGACTCGTTAACTCTTGTTTAATATTTAATATTAACTTTAGCAGTTTACTTGTAATTTAACATAGCACAAATATATATTTATAAAGATATTATATATTTAGGTAATTAAATTAAAAAAAGTTTCTGATCAAAATTCTAGAACGACAGTTGAAATTTATAAGTTATGTAGTACTATTTATATGAATTTTTATTATCTACAATCTATATTGTTAATAATTACGTTCCCTTCAATTTATCCTATCTTTATTTTATTCTTTTTTTATAATAGTAATTATAATAGAGTAAATCGAATGCAATAGCTGAAAAATTCAAAAGAACAAAACAAAGATAGGATAAATTAAAGGAAAGGTAAATAATAACAATATAAATTGTAGATGATAAAAATTCAGTGTAGGCCTGTTTTTTTGCTGCAATTATTTGTAGGGTATTTATTTGAATAATAGCCTCTTCCTCTGATTCTGCCAACAGTGCGAGATTGTCGGCAAATCCCAAACAGCTCACTTTCATATGATTGTTTTTGTTCCCTACTGTGGCTCCTCAGTTATATTTTATTCCAGAATTCCTCCATGATCTTATCCAGGACTATGTTGAAAAGTATTGGAGGCAAACCGTTGCCTTGTCTTAGCTCTGTTTTTATCTGAAAAGGTTTGCTTATAAGACCCTAAAATTTCACTTTAGATTCTATATCTGAAAAGACAGGAAACTGCACGTCGATTTCGACTATTACAGCACTTACTAGACAAACGGTCTAAACTAAACATTACAAAAGACTGATCTACATGACTGTAATAAGGCCAATCTGGACATACGGAGTTGAGCTTTGGGGCTCTAACTCAAACCCCCTAGTTTTTTAATCTTGCATCCTCTTCCATTCCTGAAAATCCTCCGAGGCGCCTGAAAAGAAGATGGCCTCGAGACCAGCTAATGTAAAATGTCATTAGAGTGCTACCAATGGGTAGTTTCTCTACACGCCTGTAACACTCCAATTTAACTTAGATCAGATTTACTAGATGTATTATAATGTACAGTTGTAAATAGCAATAAATATATAAAAAAAAAAAAAAGAAAAAAGATTTTATATCTGTCAGAGTAAGTTTTATGGTTTACTGGTCAACTCCATACTCTTTCAGGATTTCCAATAGGGTTTCCCTACCCACAGAATCGTAGGCCTTTTTATTATGTAGGCCTGTGCTCTTTAATAATTAATTAAAGAATTTCCACAACTTAAGTTAATAATTAAGAGTTAATAATTAACTCTTGTTTATGGTTGAAATTCTATCTATGCAGTGTAAAAGTTTTGTTCCAAATATTGTCAATTAAGTTTATTGGCTTATTTCTTATTTGATAGAGTAAGTTTCTAAAGTCATGTGTCTAGATAATTAAATTAACAAGTTTCAGATAAGTATTCTAGAACAAAGCCTGAATTTGTAGCTTGTTTGGTACTTTATCATTTACTGCCTACTTTACATTTCCTTTCATTCAGCATACCTTTAATTTGTTATTTTTTATAAATAATATAGTGTAAATCGAATTTAATAGCCGACAAAAAACATGAGCATGTGGATATTGACGTTTGTTGCTTGCTTTGTTTACTAAGTATTTGCACAAGTCTTGGTTTGTGGCAAGTGACAAAGGTGTAATAGATACAGGATTAGAGCCACCAAAGAAACAATAT
>NW_027106659.1:100379-134953 GCF_000696795.3 Halyomorpha halys
CGACCTGAGGATCCCAGAGCCCACTCTATCCCCCACATGTGAGGGGTAGAGCAGAGCTCAAGAGATCCCAGCGCATCCCTCTCGCCGCATCACTGGTAGTGAGCCAGTGGAGGCTGAGCAAGTGCGCTAAAGCCGCAAACACTCAACTTGAGTGGAGAATCTGACCATTGCCAGAACTCCAATTGTAATGAATATATTAGTTATTAATAATTTAAAAATTGAAATATGGAAAGAAAAAGAAAATTGAGAGAAAGAAAATATACGCAACCATAATAATTGATAAAAAGGCCAAATATAAGTAAAGTTTAACAAAAGAAATGAATAGAAAAAAAAATTATTTTAATATTCTATATTCATTAATTACATTATTAATTTAAGTATTTTTTCTAAGTGTAAGCATTGCAAAAAAACAAAACAAGATATATACAAAAACAAGATATATACATGATGTGTAAATAAAAACGTTTGTACTTATTGGAACAGCAGCATTTTAAAAACTTTAGGACTAGGGCAAAAAAAAAAAATGTACAAATAATACAATAGCAATAATTATGTTTATTCATCATAATAAACATCTTTTTCCGATTTATTTATTTTTTCCTTTATTTACAACTGTACATTATGACATGTACATTAGTTAATTTGATCTCAGTTAAAATGGAGTGTGATACGGTTTCATGGCTTTGATACACGTAGTTATAACAATACGTCAGTATTTTATATACACGTCACACATTATATTTACTTAACTCTTGTTAACTAGTGTCGAGCAGAAGTGACGTAATTATAAAATCGCATCCGATATCACTTCTTTCTATTCGATAAATACTAAAAATATTAAATATCATGTCGTATCTACATATAAATAACAGATTCGACAATGTTTCTATTTCTCAGCATCACAATTTCTACATTTATGGATGTAAGTAGATTAAATAAACAAAATTGAAAATTTTGATATATTTTTTTAAAATTTATTTACTGCAATTTACAACCATATTTACAAAAAAAAAAACACATTAAGTAAATGTTTATGTAATACAAAACTGGAGTGATAAAGGCATGTGGAAAAAATTCCTATTGGTAGCACTTATCATATTTTTACACTGGAAGGTCTCGAGACCATCTTCTTTTCAGCCGCCTCGGAGGAAGTTCAGAAATGGAAGAGGAAGCAAGGTTAGAAACTAGTGGGTTTGGGTGGTTAGGGAGTTCATAATGGAAGGAGTGATATCTGGTTCGGGCCAGATCGGTTGCATAAGGAACATTAAGGTCTTTTGTGGATGATTTTATTTGTGACAAAGTAAGGTGCATTGAGGATTTTGGATTGTATGGATTGGATACGAGAGGGATTTGAAGATTTAGTGGAGCCCCAAAGCTCAACTCTGTGTGTCAAGATAGGCCTTATTACAGTTGTGTAGATCAGTCTTTTGTAATGGATTGGAAGTTTAGACCGTTTGTCTAGTAAGTGCTGTAACAGTCGAAATTTACGTGCTGTTTCCTGTCTTTTCAGTCTGGTGTAAGGATTCCAGGTTAATCGTTTGTCCATATGTAGTCCAAGGTAGCGGATCTGTTCGACAGGGATAAGAGTAACACTATTAATAGGAGACTGTAGAGCAGTCGTTAGGTTTACGACGAAGAGTAAAGGTGATTTGATGGGATTTATTTTAATCCTGCAATTAAAACACCATTCATCGAGAGCTCTGATATGGGATAGGAGGGTTTGGGAAACAATTAAAGGGTTCTGAGTTATTTAAATATAAATTTTGATCTCCATATGTTGTTCTTAATGTCCTGTAAAAGTCGTGTTTAATTCGATGTACATACTTTAGTAAACTATGATGTCTTTTTTTTTTTTAAATTGTTCTGCCATTAGGATATAATATTGGTTGAATTATATTTTTTTGAATTCCTGGTCCGCCTATTTTTTTCTTCTATATCAATTACTATATAGTACAAGAGTCCAAGAGGGGGAAAATTGAAGTTATTTCAGCCCGATTTTTGATTACTTTAATGAAAACTATATATAATTAATAGTCAAAATTGATGACTCAGACAAATATAGGTAGGGGAATCCAAAAAAAAAAAAAAAAGGCGGCTGTTTCAAAACGTCCAAAAAACATAATTTTTCATTCGGAGCTCTATATCTTTGAAACTACCAACGACACAAGAAAATCTAAGAGAAATTCATTTAAAGTAAAATAAATTTGCAAAAATAAGAGCCCTAATAGAACTATTTACGTTCAATAGTTCCCGAGATAGAGCTTTTTAAAAACCAACATGTCATAAAAAATGAAATGATAATCTGTAGTTGGTGAATTTATTTTGAAAAATCTATATCTCAAAATCCATTCAACGTACGGATGTCTATTAGCACTCAAATTAAAGCTAGTTAAATGTACTATATAACCTGTATCTTCTTAGGAATAGTAGTGTTTATGATATTTTACAAAATAAATTCATAAAATGTTAATTTCTAGTTGTTGGGATTAAATGTTTGAAAAAATATATCTCTGTAACCATAAGACGTACATAAGTCTCCCAGAATTCAATATAAAGGTATTTTAACTTACTATAAAGTACTTTATGAAACGTATCTTCGTAGGTGTAGTAATTTTTATGATATTCGCATATGGATATAGTTTTTGCACATGAAATTTTGTTCGAATAACTGTAAATAAATTTATTTTAGGGAATATCACAAAAACTACAACTCTTACGAAGATAATCCTGATAAACTACTATATAGTCCATTAAATTGGCTTTAATTTGAGTGCTGATAGAAAGCTGTACGTCGAATGATTTCTGAGATATAGAATTGCCAAAATAAATTTACTAACTACATTTATTTCAGTACATTTTTTATGAAATGTTGCTTTTTAAAAAGCTATATCTCGAGAACTATTGAACTTAAATAGCTCTATTAGGGCTCATATTTTAGAGAATTTACTCTACTTTAAATGATGTTCTCTTAGGTTTTCAAGTGTAGTTCATAATTTTAAAGATATGAAGCTCCGAACGAAAAATTATTTTTTTTAAGGTTTTGAAACAGACGCCATTTTTTATTCCCCCTACCTATACTTGGTAGACTCATCAATTTTGACTAGTAATTATACATAGTTTTCATTAAAGTAATAAAAAATTGTGGTGAAATAACTTAATTTTTTTCCGTCCCCCGCTTATTCAAAGTAAACCAAGACGCACTGTCCTATGAAATATTGTCCTAAAATATTTATGAGTTCGTTGTATAGGACAAATTACAGCTAACTCTAAATATCACATAATTATAATGAATCGCTAAGTTCTTCTTATATATCTTAAGTTAAGATATTTTTATAAATTAATTCAATTGAAAATATTCATGAGAGTTAGAGGACATCTGTATAAGACGGTTGCCACCTGTTCAGTATCTCTTGTCCTATTTTTACTTTAACTCTAAAAAGGATTACACAACGTCCGTATCCCATTCTAAGCATCTTCAACGAGATTATTACATTAAAATAATATATATTCATCCAGAGAAACAATAAATAATACAATAATTTTCAGTAAGTTGTTTGACATTAGGGACTAGTAGTTGGCACTATGACTGTTGGGTTTTATTTTTTTATATATGAAACACTAATTGAGCTGAAATAAGATTTCAATGTACTATAGCACAATAAACATAAATACAACAAAGACGAAATATTATTTAGCGTGTAAAAGTTAATATTAGTTATAGATAGAAATAGTCAGTGGATTTATTTTGATAAATCTATATTTTAAAAGCCTTGAGACTCACAGATATCTGCCTACACTCAAATTAAAGCTAGTCAAATGTGTTATAAAGTAGTTTAGTATGTTTATAGTAGGAGTAACGGCAATAAATTGATTTCTAATTGCTCGGACAAAATTTCATGTGCAAAATCTATATTCATATACGAATTTCATAAAAACTACTATTCTTACAGAGATACGTGTCATAAACTACTTTATAGTAAGTTAAATTACCTTTATATTGAATGCTGGCAGACACATGTACGTCTTATGATTCCTAAGATATATGTTTTCAAACATTTTATCCGAATAACTAGAAATTAACATTTTATCAATTTGTTTTGTCAAATATCATAAAAACTACTAGTCCTAAGGAGATAAAAGTTGCACAGAACATTTAACCAGCTTTAATTTAAGTGCTAATAGAGATCTGTACGTTAAATGGTTTTTGAGATATAGATTTTTCAAAATAAATTCACTAACTACAGATTTCTTATGAAATGTTTATTTTTAAAAAGCCATATCTCGGGAACTATTGAACTTAAATAGTTCTGTTATTGTTTATAGTTAAGCAAATTTACTTTACTTTAAAGGAAGTTCTCTTAAATTTTCAAGTGTTGTTGGTAGTTTTAAAGATATAGAGCTCCGAATGAAAAATAACTTTTTTTAGTTAGTTATTATTATATTTATAATAAAATTCTTTTCTTTCTTTTTTTATTATACCATATAATTATATGTAATTTATATATGTCCAGTCATGGATTGATTAGTATGCTGTGTAATGTAGCAACCCGATGTATTTGGCCAGCATGGATGAATAAAGCATTTCGCTCTCTGTAATAATATTAGTCACGAATTAGTTAATGTGTTCAGTTAAACAAAAGGAACGAAGATAGTCTTAACAAATCGATTATATCCAAAGAGGTTATAAACAAAACCTACTCCCTTTCTTAGTAAAAATTATGCTAGAGGTTGACATTATGCCACGCCCCTTGAAGGAGACTACGTTTCAGTTAATAGGGATTTCGTACATTAATATAATTATCTGTAAAATCGTTTATTCAATCGCAAATATGAAGAGAATAGAAGTAGTATTAGATGTTATTTCCAATAATTTGGTATATCTACAATGAAAATCCATTAAGCCGTTCTTGAGAAATTCGTGCGTCTTTCTCTGTTCTGTTCAAACTGATTTCAATGTGAATATTAAAGATAATTATATTTACGCTTTTAACAAAAAAGAAATACATATAAATTTGAATTCACTTGGTCAGTTTCCTAGGAACAGTTAATAAAAATTAATTTCTTTTAAGGAAAACAATAAAATATTTTAAGAATGGTGATCTGTTCACAAGGTTTTTCCCCTAATCCTATCCACTTAATAGAGGCTGGGTGTGCCCCAAGGGAGCTCCTGAACCCACAGGGTTCTCATGGCTACAGTAACAGAATAAATAATTATGTGTCACAAACGGATTCGAACCCAGGTCCCAGGAGTTAGTATCACAGTACCTTATCCACTGAGCTACCCCACCCCCTCTTAATTAATAATATAGTAGCTAAATAATCTTCTAGAAAAGAATAAAATTAGTTTAAAAAAAAAATTATTTCAATCATAATGAAATTCAAGAGGCGTTGCATTTATTTTGTCAATATGTAATGCAACAGACAACTAATAAATCATCTATTAAAAACTAGAAGATTGTCAAAATGTCTCAATTTGATACCAATGCTTACAAACTCAAACCTCAAGTAACGATCTGTACAATTCTGATGTCTTGTCATTCTATTAAGACAATGCCTACTTAAATAGAGAAAGTATTAAACACCTTAGACTTTACTAAGTTCAAAATATCATTTTAGCTATCATTTTCTCTTTGATAGCTAAAATTATAATACAATTGAAGTAGCTGAAAGTAAAATGAATGTCCTGAATCAGGAACTAAATATTATTATGCTATATGAGTTGCAAAGGAGCGGAACAGTTCAGTGGTAAGGCACTGTGCTACTAGCTCCAAAAACCCATGTTAAAATCCAGATGTAACAGATAATTACTTATTCTGTTACTCTAGCTGTGAGTCAGGTGAGGTTCAGGAGCCTTTCAGGAACCACCCAGCCTCATAAAATGGGTACCCCATAATTGGTGAAAAATGTGGCAGTCGAGTGTGATTCAAACCAAATCACCTCCTTGTACAATCATTGGTCTAATAACAGTACTGCCTAACAAAGTAATGCATCCCCGACCCTCCAACTTACAAATTTTTTTCAACTCAAAGGTACAAATTTATTTTTATATCAGTATTACTAATGATGATATATAATTACACCAGGGCCCTGTTTAATAATGAAAGCTAATAGTATTAGTTCAAAATAAAAGTATCAAAACAACGTGTTAGTTACACTAATACTTTTTTTTTCCTAATAGGGAGAATTGTTAGTGATATTACAGGAGTTAAAAAGTACTAAAGTAAAGTTGCTATCGTACAAATCAGTGTAATTGTACTAAGTTAAATCGACAAGACTAATAGTATTTGTTTGTACTTTATTATGAAACAGGTCACAGGAAGTAATCTATTTGATTAACAGTTCTAATAGCTTGATTAATATCGGAAAAGTTTGAGACATTTTGAATTTAAAAGTAATATTTTGATGATATTTAATGAAATGTAGGTAAAATATGCATTATCACTTAACTGAAGAATTATTACATTAATTCAAGTACTTAAATTTTCTGGTCAATTTTAGTTTTCCATATTCAGTGTTTACTATTTTTTTCTTGAAATTAACTCCAGTATTCATGAGCTCTGTTTTTTCATATGATGTTTGTAGGCCTGCTTTTTCTCCTATTATTTGTAGAGTATTTGACTAATAGCCTCTTCCTCTGATTCTGCCAACAGCGCGAGATCGTCGGCAAATGCCAAACAACTCAATTTTACATGATTGTTTTTGTTCCCTACTGTGGCTCCTCAGTTATATTTTATTCCAGAATTCCTCCATGATCTTATCCAGGACTATGTTGAAAAGTATTAGAGACAAGCCGTCGCCTTGTCTTAGCCCTGTTTTTATCTGAAAAGGTTTGCTTATAAGACCCTAAAATTTCACTTTAGATTCTATATCTGAAAAGACAGGAAACTGCACGTCGACTTCAACTATTACAGCACTTACTAGACAAACGGTCTAAACTAAACATTACAAAAGACTGATCTACATGACTGTAATAAGGCCAATCTGGACATACGGAGTTGAGCTTTGGGGCTCCACTAAACCTTACAATCCAAAATCCTTCATGCTCCTTACTTTGTCACAAATAAAATCTTCCATAAAGACCTTAATGTTCCCTATGTAACCGATCTAGCCCGAACCAGATATCACTCCTTCCACAATAAACTCTCTAACCACTCAAACCCCCTAGTTTTTTAATCTTGCATCCTCTTCCGTGTCAGTTTTATCAGATTTATAAAGACCAGGTGTACTGGTCAACTCCATACTCTTTCAGGATTTCCAGTAGGGTTTCCCTATCCACAGAATCGAAGACCTTTCTATCATATAGGTCTGTGCTCTTCAATAATTAATTAATGAATTTCCACAACTTTGGAGTTAATAATTAATTCTAATTTCAGATTGTATACTTCAAAATTCTATCAATGCAGTGTAAATGTTTTGTTTCAAATCTTGTGAATTACCTTAGTGGTCTTATTGGGCAGAGTAAATTTCTAAAGACATGTGTCTAGATAATTAAATTAACAAGTTTCTGATAAAAATTCTAGAACAAAGCCTGAATTAATAGGTTATGAGGTACTTTATCATCCACTGCCTCCTTAATATTTCCTTTCATTTAGCCTATTCTTATTTTGTTCCTTTTATAATCAATATAGTGTAAATCGAATTTAATAGCCAACAATAACCATGAGCATGTGGATACGTTGGGTACTTCTTTTGTTTAGTACAAGTCTTAGATTTGTGACATGTGGAAAATAATAATAATTCCCCATATCATATATTCTATATATAAGTAGGTAAAAATAATTTTAAAAATCCTTATTAATATTATAATATTTAAAATATTATTACAGAAAAAAAAATAGTTCAAAAACGTTATGAATTCAATGTAATAGCTGATAAAAGTCATAAGAACACACAAGCGTGTGTATACGTGGCAAGTGATAAACGAGTAGATCCATGATTATATGAGGGTAAGTCAATTATTACCAACAATATGATAATAAAATTTTATTGTGATCAAATAAGAAACTTACAATATACATGTACTTATAGTTGACCGTAAAGATTTAAATATAAGAAGATGGTAAGGGTTGCGGTCAAAAAAAGAACAAACAGTTTAAAACTATTTTAATGTATGACGTTTCGCCCCACTTTGCAGGGCTTCATCAGGGCTAAAAAGATACAAAAAAAAAGAAAACTGAGAATATTACAACAATAAGGTAATTCAAGCTAGGATAAATATTATGTAAAAATAAAGTGATAAGAAATTACATATAAATAAAAGGAAGGAAGACATAAAATAGTATCAGTATAAAATAAACTTGAATAAACAATGATAAGAATAATAAATAAGTAACAATGGCAAGAGCAAAATTTTTTTTTAAAATACGTAAAATATACAGTTAAAAAGTACAGGAGATGTACATAAAACAAAAACAATACGGGGAAAAAAAAGAAGAAGAAGAAAGTAGAGATTAAATAAACATCTTGAAAGAATAAATATAAATAATAATAATGATATTAAATGAGCAAAGAACAAATCAAGACCACCTACCTGTTCAAAGCGAACGGTTGAACAGAAGGCAACAATGAAGCGGAAGCGTGGAGGAGGTGGCCAGCCAAACGGTTCTTGTCATTGTTACTTATTTATTATTCTTATCATTGTTTATTCAAGTTTATTTTATACTGATAATATTTTATGTTTCTTTCCTTTTATTTATATGTAATTTCTTATCACTTTATTTTTACATAATATTTATCCTAGCTTAAATTACCTTATTGTTGTAATATTCTCAGTTTTCTTTTTTTTGTATCTTTTTAGCCCTGATGAAGCCCTGCAAAGTGGGACGAAACGTCGGACATTAAAAATAGTTTTAAACTATTTGTTCTTTTTTTGACCGCAACCCTGACAATCTTCTCATATTTAAAGAAACTTACAAGTACATCATTTTTCGACATAGTCCCCTTGCTTTTCAATGCACTTAGTCCATCTTTGTACAAGCTTAATGATGCCCTCATAAGAGAAGGTTTCGGCTGAGCTGTGAGCCAGGAATGCACTGCTTCTTTCATTACGGGCCCTTAGTGCCTCTTTGAGTGGACCAAACAAGAGACAATCAGAAGGGGCATTATTCATCAATGAACCATTGATAAATAAATATCGTTCCCATGACAACTTAGCTATTAGTTTCAACTATAGCTAATTTTCGCCCAACTGCGGCTGTATCAAAGAGGCCATGATCATATGCTTTATGGATGTTGAGTGAGAAGTTGAGTCTATTTTGTTTACTTTAAGACAGAATTATTGTAATATTTTCAATAAATGTAAGTTTTCTGGAAAATATTAAGGAATTAACTTTATTTAATGAGTTGTAGTGAAAAATTCTTCCTTATTAAATTTCTTTATAATAATATATACAACAACCTTTCACCCCATCATCAGGTATGCATCAATACAATTCACAATATGCATACAATAATATGATAAATCAACAACAAAATTTTTTATCTAAAATATTACCTTAATTTAATCATATCCTCATATTTATAATTAAACTGGTTTTCCTATTTAGTCTAAAGTATAATAGTTACAATAATCATATTTCTGTCAGTTCTTTAAAATAAATTAATAAAGAAAATTTCATATATAAAAAATAAGGAGAAATCTAAAAACATTAAATTAACCAAACTTGAAATAAGGTTATGTTAATATTAATAAAATAATATTAAAGTAATGGTTATAAATAAAAAAACATTGTTGTTGATTAATAGTATTGTTATATGTATTGTGTTAATTTGTATTATTGAGTACCTGACCAAAATGTTGTTTATGATATATTAAAATAAAGAAACTTAATAAGGAAGAGTTTATTAAATAAATGCAAACCCATCCATTAATGAACGTATAAAATTAAGAAAGTATTAACATTTATTTAGCCATTAATAAAAAAAAAGAAAAAAACCTTGAACTAAGTTGATCATTATTTTTTCTTCAAGAACATAAAAGTTAACGATAATTAGCAGATATCTCAAACGCTTCAAGAGTATCACAAAATGGCTTAAAGAGATATATCTCCACTTCTTCAAAACTTGTGTAGCGGCTACACTAAACTTTTATGATCACTTACTTGTTTCACTAAAGTATTGGAATTATCCATTTTTGACAGGGACTGTTATAATATCAACATAATGAACATAAAACAAACACTTTGACTGTGGCTACCTGGTATATGGTGGACTCTCGTCTAATCTCGAATCTAAATTTAAACGCCTAATGAATATACGATTTATTTTCGGGATCAGCAGAGATACCCATATAACCCAGTATTACGCCAAGCTGTAGTGGCTCTATCCATCCTTCCGATACCAGCATTTCCTAGCTTCCTTTCTATTCCAAGTAATTAGTACACCACGCTTCTCTTGTATTCTAGAAAACCTGTAATTTAAATTCTCAGTCCAATCCCGTTTATCTACCATCTACCCTCCACCTCACCGAACTACTGTGTTTGATAAATCATTTTTTAGGGAATTCCATTCTCTCTAACATAAGTCATGTAGCTTCCCAACCCTTCCCTCGTTTAAAACCCTTCTATTTAACTACCTTTTACTTCACCAATCTAATCCAATATTATAAAAGTAGATATTTTGTAACTACCTTTTTGTTTTCTTTTTTAAGTATTTAGTCAGTTAGTTTTTTAATTTATTTATTTTTTTCTTCTCTGTATTTAAAATTATTTATATACAATGTTAATTGTTTATAATTAAGTGTGGCTACACTGTTTTTTGGCCAAGATATGTTATTGTAAAATTAAAATTATCTTTGTAATTGTTCTAAAGTGACCTAGTCCCAGAATAATAAACTATTTTTCATTTCATTTCATAAAAAAAAAAAAATCAGGACTTTTAAAAATAATATAAAATAATATTATAGTATATGCTAGCAGTTAAAGTACTCTATTTAAAAAAAAGGAATAACTTCTATGTTATTGTTTAAATTTATGATAAAAGTTAAACTCACTCTGACTATAATTATTTTAATAGTTTCAAATAAAATTCACACTATCAAAACAATATATAAAAAAAAAAAAAAGAAATTCAAAAGAACTAACCTTATCATAGATCGATGGCCATTCACCGTCCAAACAACGATTGTGCTGTGCCCGCAAAGAAATCCTATCGACAAATAAACAAATTTTATAAATAATTTGGACCAGTAATCAAGAAATACAATAATTTTAAACATAAGTAAATAAGTGAGGTGTTCTGTCATAAAATAAAAACTGCAAAAATAAAAACTTTAAAAATATTACACTATTTGTTAGTTATAATATTTAACCTTCAACCAGTAATCACTTCCCGTAACTCAATATCGACATTATTGCCTTAAGAAAACAAATGTCTTATATATTCTTTTAACAATAAATGAAGTCAGCTTTGAAAAAGCCGATGATTCCAAAAACTGCAGTTCATGAAATATTTCAACTACCATGTTTGCTTGAATAAGTAAATAATGTAAGAAATTACAATAATTAATAAAAATATACATTCTTCCTAACATAAGTTGAGTAAGCATTTAATTTGAAGTTAAAACAAAGTGAAGAAACAAAATACCTCAGTTCCCCAACAGCTCTATAAACAACTCATGGATACAGGAACTAATATAACGGCTCGATTCTTGACCTTACAGTTCCTAAAGAGAGTATAGTCAACACTTTGCACTAATAGTATTATTTGATTGCTGACTAATGTTTATTACTCATTTTGTTAACACTCCAGTAGTTATGCACCCTTATAAGAAAAGACCTTTGATTGTTGCTAGCAATCCTTCAATTTTGGTAACCTCCCATTCCTGCTATCCTCCTAGTTTAAACCAACAATCCAATACTATTGTGAGGTGTAGATAGTTGACCATAGAGATTACTGATTAGAGAAGATGATCGGGGGGTGCGGTCAGCAAAGAAACAATATAAATAAACAAAAAAATATTTATTTATGCTGACGTCTCGACCTGATTTTCAGGTCTTCATCAGGGCTATAAAAACAAAAAAGACAACAACCATAATTTAGAGAGAAAAAAGCGGCTTTTCCTGCAATTTATATCAATGTAGCCTGGATTCTCTTCATAACCTTACTTTCTTCATTCCTCTTTCTCCATTTATTTCTTCTTATCCCCTTTTCTTTCCTTTTACAATATTGTTTTTTTTTTTCATAAGCTCCATTATTAATTTAACTAATTCTTTATAGATTCTTATCCACTGTATCATTTATTTATTACTCACACTTATATGTATATAAATAATAATGTAATCAATCTACTACTGTCTTTGTCCATAGTTATTAATCAACTTCTTTCTCTCTAAATGATGGTTGTTGTCTTTTTGTTTTTTATAGCGCTGATGAAGACCTGAAAATCAGGTCGAAACGTAGGCATAAATAAATGTTTTTTTGTTTATTTATGTTGTTTCTTTGCTGACCGCACCCCCCGATCATCTTCTCTAATCAATACTATAGTGGTTTTCTTATTCTAATTTTTTTTTTGTTATATAGTTTTTATTTATTAATTATTATATAACAATTTGCTATAAAGCTATAATCAATACATGGTACATTGTAAGGTGCTAATACCTTTTATATATTTATAATGTGATTTAAATTTCCCTTTTCTTTGTTTTTTTTTTTACATATTTATAATTTTTAAACAGTAGGAAAATTTAAAAAAAACTTACAAAATAAAAAGAAAAAGAAATGAATGATAAAGTAATTAAAAATAAATTATAAATCATGGAGAAGTGAACAAATAATATATATACAATTTACGTATTAAGTTTTGTTTACTAATACGTGTTTGGTCCACCCGCTTTGTGAACGGTATCTTTTTATTAATTTTTTCTCATAGTCTCCTATTTTTCGTATGGAGTTGTCAAAAATGGAAGTAAGAGAGAAAAAGTTTTCTATCAATAAATATGTGTATTATTTGATTGTCAGAAGCTGTAAGTCAGACGACATATTTTGAATTCTGGTGTAACGAGGATAGTAGTTTACTATCCTCATACACATATTTTGAATGAGCTCTAGTTTTCTGTAATTTGAGTTACATGTATAGCTCCAGGAGTAGGATAGGTTATTGTCCATTTCACTGTTTTGTTCAGGTTTAATTTTTTTTTTTAATGATAATTTATAATTCCTGATAATAAATGGGGTCATTTTACTGATGATGCCCTTAGCTCTATTGCATTTGTTTTGAATGCGCATACTTATAGACAAGAATTATTCAAAATAAATACTGAGAAGATGATCAGGGGTGCGGTTAGCAAAAATACACAAATAAACAAAACTTATTTATTTTTGCTGACGTTTCGACCTGAATTTGAGGCCTTCATCGCAGCTGAAAAACAATACGAGATAACAACCATAACTCAGAGAAACATAAAAACAAAAATAAAATAATAATTAACATACTTGCAAATATACATAATATGAAATCAAGTAGGAAGTAGTTGATTGATAATAATAGAAGATAAAATATAATATTGTAGAGGTAAAAATTATACATAATAAATGATAAAAAGATTAAAAAACAGACAGTGTTCAAGTAAATAATATATAATATTAAATATTGATAATATTTATAATATTGATATTAATATTATTAAATATGAAGTGAAGATGGTTGGGGGTACGGTCAGAAAATGACACAAATAAGTTGAAAAAACTTATTTAATAGTGCCTATAATATTAATATTATTACAGTAAATAATATTTACTGTAATACTGCCCCGATCATCTTCTCATAATAATCTACGGTCAACTACCAAAACCTCGTTTGAAATATATGCTGAATCATCTCCAAGATCCTAGACAACTATTTTTGTAAGTATGAAATTATATTTTTTCTATAATTTTTATTATTATTTTTATGAATCTTGATAAATGATATTTACCGACCTAATAAATGCTTGTGATTTTTCTTTTCTTCCCTTAGAAACCTCGATTTCATTATATTTCAGATAAAACTAGCTATATATATTTATTTAGATTATTTATAGATATACGCAGCACTTTAGTTATATTTTATTTTTATTTTTAATCGTTTTAACATGCTAAAAGAAGAGAATATTTCTCCATTTAACACAACACACTTTATCAGTTTAACATTATTATACATACATATTATTAGTTTAACAGGTTAAACTAGAAATCATGAATAACCCTAAAGTTTTACATTTCATCTATTATGTTCATTTTGTCCAGCAGACTAAACAAAATTAAAAAGAAAAAAAAATGGATTTCCTAACATATATGTTTTGAATTGAGCCAATTGTTCTCTTACAGCCCAAATAAGGTTTAGCTTTCATAAAATACATGCTGTCGCCATCTTTGAATTCAGACCTAATGTACTGAAGTGAGGGGCATACATTGAAGTGTTTTCTAATCTAACAAAGTATGGTAGAATTATTGTCAATCTTGATCTGATGCAAGAGTTTCTACAGACTCAATGTGATTCACAGATAGGTAACCTTTTTGTCCTGTAGAGAATTCAGAGGAGGGACAAATCCAATATCACTGCTTATGGAAGCAAAACCCTTTTGATAGAAATAGATAAAGGGTGAAACCTCCAGAATGTCAAATGCTGTTTGTTCAGCAAAATCTAAGAAAGCCTAGGATACACAAAACCTGTGCAAAAGTAAAGAAAACCTGAGATGGTAAGTTAAAAAATGTGTTGCGTTGACTAGGAATGACCCATTCTTAAATTATTTTGGAGAACCCCGGTTAGGGATCACTGTCCTAGATTCTACAATAATAAACACAACCTCTTCGCTTTAACTATTTCAAAATATTCGAACCTTCACTGGTATCATATAGTTGGCATACTATCAAAACCTCTAAAGCTTATATTTTCAAATCGAAAGGTTTTGCTAGTTTATATTAAATATTTCTTAACTTGTGTATCTTCTGGCAAAATCATTTTAGCACATATCACAACCAGATAAACAACTTAGGAAAAAATTAATCTAAATCAAACAAAAATATTCACACACCTTCTCAATTTGTGAAATAGTTTTTAAGAAGAGTTGATAGTAATCCTACGATACTTTAAAAGATATAAGAAACAAATTTTATAAATTTAGAATATTTGGATATGAAGCTATTTGATCAAAAATAGTAATAGAAATTGAAACAATTACAATAATTTCAGCTTCAAATATAAATAATACCAAATTATATATAGTATAAACTATAACCTTCAAAGTGCCCCAGCTAAGTTTTAAAGTACAAACATAAAATAATTAAAAAACCTGAAAATTACAAAAGACTGGTCTACATGACTACAATAAGGCTTATCTGGACATAAAGAGTTGAGCTTTGGGACTCTACTAAACCTTTCCATTCCTATTGTATCTAATCCTTACAATTCAAACTCCTTCATAAAATCCTGAATACCCCATACTTTGTCACAAACAAAATCATACATAAAGACCTTAAATGTTCCATATGTAACCAATGTAGCCCGAACCAGATATCAATCCTTCCATTATTAACTCATAACCTCTAGTTTCTAACCTTACTCACCTTCCTGATAATTCTCCGAGGTGCCTGAAAAGAAGATGGCCTCGAGACCTTCTAATCTTCAAATGTTATTAGAGTGCTACCAATGAGTTTCTCTACCATTATAATTTAGCATCTAATTTACAATATGTATTTTTAAGTAAATACAATTGTAAATGTCAATAACTAAATTTTAAAAAACCCTGAATACCATTAACTCAATATCAATTGTTGGATCACGGATAAAAAAGTCTAAATACATAAAATATATCTCTAAATACAATCATGAATAAAATTTAATCGTTTAAGCTTAATGTAATTTTATATCACAAAAGAAAAAAAAAACTCTACTTACAACTAAAAAATACCACATGAATAGATTGAGCAATCGGAAAGATAACTAGAACAAATTAAAATAACTTAGCCTTGGCCTATGTATTTTTTTCTTTATTTATACGTATTATCAAAAATTGATAAGTTTGACACCAAAATGAAAATAAGCAGAGGTTAAAGCTAAGTAAGTTTTCAAATAGTCAAGGATGAAATTCAACAATACTAAAAGTTCATGGGACAAAACAACCCTTGACAAGATGAAAGTGCTCATGATAAACAAATGAAAACAAATAAAAAAGTTGACATGAGATTTAAGATTGCAAATAAAAAAAAAAGAAAAACAATACCTGGAAAGGTTAGATAACATTTAAAATGTAAAGTAATGTATTTTTTGAAAAGTATAACAACAAATAAGACTAATAGATTTTAATACAATTGAAATGTCATGTAATTGATAATGAAGGACATTTGCAAAATATGTCTAACAGTAGAAACATGAACAAGAATTATGAAAATATTTTATATTCATCATTAGACCTTTCATTTAAGTATAACTTAATATGAAACAAAGAAATTTCAATAAAGTATTTCTATCACATGACTTTTGAAACATGTCAGTTCCAATCAACAGAATAGCATTTAAATTAGATCAAAGTAATGCAACTGAAGAAAATTTCATTTTAATACTGATGAGATAAAAATCGTACTTTAAACAAATAAATATAAACAATGATGACATTTCTAAAAAAACATATTTTAGTTAAGTCAACATGAAAAAGGTGATATTAGATAGTTTTAATTGTCAATTTCTGATCTAATTAATCCTCTATCTAAGGAATTAAATGAGATAATTACTCACAATATTAAGTCGATGGATGATTAACTTAAAAGACTCAAGAAATTATAACCAATTTTTTTTCGAAGAAGAAAACAGGAAAACTTGAAACAACAATTATATCAGATTTATTAAATACTTGAATCAAATCGAGTGGGCAAATATTTTCAGTATTTTAAAATATTATAAACAAATTAACACTGAACTCCGCCATGATAAAATTAGAAGTAATGTCCTTATCAAAGGATCAGCTGTAACAGCTCGTAGTGTTACCTTCTTCCATCTTCAGCTTTAGTATCTTGATATCATAAGGATGTCTTCTCCTGTTATTTAACAAATATTTTATTTTATTTGTCATTAGTTTACAATGAAAATGAAAAAAACACATTTAGATTGTTTTATTTGATCGTTATCTTCTTACTTACTCTAAGAAAAAAGGGCGTTAAATACAATAAAACAACGAAAATATATCTGTTCTTAGGTTTCCGATTAATTTCTCGAGGTAAACATTATAAAACAACAAAAATATATCTGTCCTAAGATTCCCGATTAATTCGTCGGAGTATGTTTCCTACATGTACCAATTTAGGTGTGCTCAAGTATCAGAAAGCCTTAGAAAATGCATATTCCCTACGGGTATGCGTCAAATATTTGGACAGAACATAGGATCTGTGAATTTAATGAATCTAAAGTATTCTCAGAAATCCTGAAAAATCACCTTTATCCTTCGTCCTGAACCTACTGACTATTCTACAGTATCCTTCAATAAAGTTAATCTTACTCCTGTCGAATATATCCGCTACCATGGGTTATGTCTGTAAAAAACTACTAACTTGGAATTCTCACACAAGACTGAAAAGGCAGAAAACCGTCGATTCGGACAATTACAACACTAACTTGCCTTCTCCTACCATCAGCTTTAGTATTTTGATATCGTGAGGATGTCTTCTCCGTTTACTTTACAGATATTTTATTTATTTGTCATTAGTTTACAATAGAAATGGAAAAAACACATTATAATCCTTCCATTTGATAGCTATCAGCTTACTTACTCTAACAAAAGGGACGTTAAATACAATAAAACAACGAAAATATATCTGTTCTAAGGTTCCCTATTAATTTGTCGGGGATTATTGGGAATTTTGAGTACCTCAGGTTTACTCAAAAATCCCCTTTACACTTCATCCTAAACCTAGCGACGGCCCTACAGTATCCTTTAATAATGTTGCTCTTGCCACTATCGAAAAGAACCGATACCTTGGACTACGCCTGGATATCACACAAGACAGAAAACCGTCGATTCCGACTACCACAACACTTACCTTCTTCCATCTTCATCTTTAGTGTCTTGATATCGTGAGGATGTCTTCTCCAGTTACTTAATAAATATTTTATTTATTTGTCATTAGTTTACAATAAAAATGAAAAATACACATTTAGATCGTTCTATTTGATAGTTATCGTCCCAACAAACTCTTAGAAAAAGGGACATGAAAAACAATAGAACAACAAAAATATATCTGTCTTAAGGTTTCCGATTAATTTGTCGAGGTAAACAGTATAAAACAAAAGAAATATATCTGTCCTAAGGCTCCCGATTAATTCGTCGAAGTATGTTTCGTACAGATACCAATTTAGGTGTGCTAAAGTATCATAAAGCTTTAGAAAATGCGTATTCCGTATAGGTATGTGTCAAAAATTAGGTCACAGCATAGGATCTGCGAATTTAATGACCTTAAGTATTTCCAGAAATCCTAACAAATCACCTTTACCCTTCCTCCTGAACCTACTGACTATCCTACAGTATCCTTCAATGACGTTACTCTTACTCCTATCGAACACATCCGCTACCATGGACTACATCTGGATCAATGTCTAACTTGGAATTCTCACACAAGAATGAAGAAAGGAAACTTCACGTCGATTCCGACTATTACAACAGTTACTAGATGAACGGTCTAAACTTTCAATCCATTACAAAAGACTGATCTATATGTCAATAATAAGGCCTATCTGGAAATACGGACTTAACCTTTGGAGCTCCCCTTAATCTTCGAATTCCTCTCGTATCCGAAAACTTTATTCAATCGCCTAACTTTTTCACAAATAAAATCATCCATAAAGAGAATTCCATATGTAACCGACCTAGCCCGAACCAGATATCAATCCTTCCATTATTGACTCCCAAACCACTAGTTTCTAACCTTGCTTCCTCTTCCATTCTTGACAATCGTCGGAGGCTCCTGGAAAGAAGATAACCTTGAGACCTTCTAACGTAGAAATGTTATTAGAGTGCTACCAATGAATAGTTTCTCCTTGTAACTTATAGCTAAATTCACAAACCTAACCGAAACTAAATAAACTGTTTCTTTAGCTAAAACAGTTTTAGACAGTTGTCCGCACTTCCATTGGTTATTGTTCTCTCCCCACTATTTTGCACTATCGTACTGAAGGTCGTGCGAGTGTCAGTATTTAAAAGAGGAGGTTAGACAAGCATTGGAGTGAATCGAAGAGCAGTATAGAACTCCAATTGGAGTCTAGAGCCGACGAAAGAAAGAAAGAAAATTAAGAATCGAAGTGCTTGAAATGGCGCAAGCGTATAAAACTCCGGGACTAGTGGTGGAGATTCGGGGATTTCTTCTTTTTCCAGTAGACGGTGGGTGCTATCGCAAAAATATGTGAATAGCAGTGTCCCATGAAATAGTGCCAGGCGTTGGATACTTTTGTACACCGCCAGTTTGAAGCGAAAAGAGAGGGCTAACGCCTCGAGGAGGTTATTTAGATAAGATCTCACTGATTATTTCTTTGATCTTGGTTTAGGCATTGGGTGCTGCACAGCAGTGCCAGTCAAACGATGTTATCGAAACCTATATGGAACTCAATCTGGTGGTTTTCGCTGAAATTCCCAGGAATTCTCTTATCTCTGATAGCACTAATGGACATTTTTTTTTCACATCCCTCTGAAACAAAAAAACTGTATAAGATATATCTATGCTAGGAGACTAACACAATGAATTTGGAACATATTATCTTATTCTAACAATGATACTAGAAGGTGGAAAAAATACTTAGATTTTCGTTGAACTGATCACAGATTCGGTCCCTTGGTTAATATATCTGGAGGTAAGGGGCCTCCGCATAATGATGGAACAAAAGTGAAATCAAAACAAAAAATACGTGATATTAGTTTAAATAAAATATGAGGGTGGGGTTAGGGAAGAGAATAGAAAGGTTAGAGGTTAATAATGTTAAAAGGGTTGAAGAGACCCTCGCATCAAGAACTGTCACCTCGCAGAAAGGGGGATAGAGTGAGAGAACGGAATAGTGGAATGAAGGAAGCAAGAAGGTTATCAAAAACTTAACGTGTCTTCATAATGATAGGAAGATAGTTGACCATTTCAGTTTAGAAACGAACTGAGAAAGAATGGTCGCAGAGGTACGAGCCGATAATAACGACCAGTTGGTCCTGGGATCGGGGAACTCTGAGTTCATGGGTTAGTGTGGAGTGAGGGACACAGAGCTGAATGCCTGAGTACTGTCGAGTTCATGGTAGTGGCAAGATTTTGGTCGAAGTTCACTGCTGCATTACTAGGCAGCTTTGCTACATCATGGTAACAATTAACACCATACGATAACCCGGTTTGCTCTGAGGGATGACATCCTGTGTGTTGCAGTGTTTTCGGATATGAATGAGGATCAGTTTCTTATATATTTTTGAGGTATACTTAAGTAGGCTGATGGGCAGGTAATCTTCTGTAACTGCTCCTCATTTTCAGGGTTTTAGGGGTGGAGTGACCACAGCATGTTTCCATTCCCTTGGAAAACATCTGTGTTCCATCCACAGAGAAACATGTGGGCCTTTCTTGGGAGTTGTTTCAGTTGGTAATGCTGCAGTCAGGTATTTATATTTATTTTTTAGGTTTTCAGTCAAGGAGCAATAATGATAGACTGAGTCAGTGCAGTCTCTATCAGTATTCAAATGTATTTGAAATGCATTTATAAATATAACAATAATTATTTATACAATGGTAGCATTAAAATATACACAAGAAATCAACATAAAGTAACATGATGATTGTTTTTAGGATCTTGGTTGCTAGGTAGCGGTATTGGGACTACAATGTTTGTTCTTGAAGCCCATAAGGAACTCTCTCTGGTGGGCAGGGCATATATAATCAATTATAAAGAATAATGCTCAGTAACAGAAAGGAACATTTCTATCCTATTTTGCCGAAGAAGCTTAATTTACTCTGGTTCTGAGATATGTGATTTGAAAATAGCACAACTTAAAATTATCCTGTTTAGAACATTTCCATACTGTACACCTGTGTTACATTGTGACAACCTAGAAGTTGCCCATTCTTGAACTTTAAGACTAATTCTGGGTATTAACCTCAATGTAAACCTTCCCTCTCTGAACATGGCCTGTTTGGCATCACTTTTGCTTTGAAGCAGGGACATTAGGGAAAGTCTCCTGCCCTAGTGTTTCTCAATCCACAGATACCTTCCCAGGATACTCCACTCCCAGAAGTTGGGGACTCTTCTTGTAGCATATCCCAGATGAAGAGTTTTTGTGCCTGATCAGGATTTGCTTCTTTACTAATGTGGAGAGCTTCCCCTTTCCTGGACTCATGTTGAGGCTGTCTGAGAGTGCATGGTTCTTCATTGATTTTACTTTCTAGGTCTCTAATGATTCCTGATACTCTTTCTAGAGTAGGTGGCACCTATTCTTTTCTGCCTATCATACACCGCTCTCTCTTTCCCTACCCCTTACTTTTTATAATTAAAATTTATTTCATTTTAATTATTTGTCTAAATATCAGTTAATTTCTCATTCTAGAGATATTAGAAAAAATAAATAAGGCACTGTCCTAGATCTTCAGAATGGCACTGTTCCTCCATCATCATTTGCCTCCTAAAGCATGATGTCTTTATCTGCCAAAGAAAGGAGTTCTAATGGCTCTGCAGCTTATTCAAAGTAGTCCTCTAGAGGTTCTACAGCGACTTTAGAAAGTGTGGTAGAGCCTGTTGGCTTCCTGCCATGCCAGTTTGACCCTATGTTTATGTCTTCTCCGAGGAAAGGCGCTTTTTTTTATTTGTTTGTTTAATACCAGATCGGTTTGGTGGGCCTTACATGGTTAATGTAAGAGGTACACTTTTTTTTTTTTTTTTTTTAACAAGACAAGAGACACCCCTAACTATATACAATGTTATAAATTAAACAAAAAATTAAAATAAAATAAATAGATTAAAATAATAATTCTTAATAAAAGATAAAAGAAACGTTAATAACAAAAACAATGACACTTATGGATTTAACAAAATAAATAATTGACTTTTAATGAAAAAAACAAAACAAATGAAAATGAATTTAAGAAAAAGATGAACAGAAAAAATAATAAGATAAAATAAAATTTTTGAGTGACAATAACAGAACTGATAAATATAGAATTTATAACGGGATGTCCTGCAGCATCCTGGGTTTCAGTCTTCGGGTTGTAGTTGGGTTTCTCAAGTTGTAGGTCACTGCTCCTTTAACTGTTGGTAACTGGGAGTGGTACTTCATGAACCTTTTTTTGATGTAATCCTCTATTTTCTTTATTCGTAATTCCCGATGCAATTGGCTGTTTCTTACAAACCAAGGAACACCCACTGAGGAAAAGCGTTTGGACTCTGTAGTCTGATTTTGACCTCACACCTACCACCAGCAGATAGTCCCTTCCCACTCGATTTAAGTCCTATGGCTTCAAAGCCATGGTGTAATTTTTCATGATTGTATAAATGTATTATAATAGTAAAATAATATTTAAGAGGAATTAAAAAAATAAAATAAAGTGAAACCAATCTCAGTGTGGGTGTGGAAGATGAAACTCCTCTCAGTGGTAAAGGTAGTTTTAACCAGCTGTATTTTACAACTTTTAACATATTTTTATGAATTGAATTATGTTTCAATAAATGTTAAAACATAACTTAATGTGAAGAGTAAGTATATTCCACATTTTTCTGGGGACTAGCAAAATTTTCTCGTGAACTACTAGTGGTCTGCAGACTACCACTTTGGCAACCTCTGCCATAGACGTCTGGCTTTCAGTCCCCCATGAGCCAGTAATATTTTTTTTTATAAATTATTATATTAGATTTCACATAGAAAGTGTAAAATTGTCTGTCGATCTACATGCAGTTATTCAATTTTCAGAATATACATATATTAAAACAAAATTTCAAGTTTCTAGAGGTTTAAAAAATTGTTTTTTTTTGTTTGATTACAAAGAATCATTATTAAAAAAAAAATAAAGCAAAATGAACAATTTAATATAAATTGTTTATTAAAATATACAGGTAAAATGGGAAACAACTAGGCAGAATATTATACAAGCTTCATTCTTATAATCTCATCGTAGATCCATTCGGAATCCCAAACTTTCACATAGTAGAAGATAATCCTCGGCACTATAAAATATTTTTAAAATTATTAATAAGCAATTTATGCATTCAATAATATAAAATAATCAAAACACCCAAAATAAAATACGAAACTTTCTAAACAACGTTCAGAATTAATTTGGCATAATATCAGTCTTCAATCTTGATTAAGTACAAATTATTATCAATACATTACCTATTTATTATATATATATATATATATCATGAAATATTATCTATTAGAGAAATTTTATGCCTTATTCATAATTAAGTTACATAGTTATGTAGAAAGCGACAGAAGAAGAGCTGTGCCACGTTTGATCCAGTAATGGGGGCTGGAGGTTCGAGATATGCCTAAGTCGACAGCTACAACGTAAGCCTCTCTGCCTTGAGTTCCGCATCGTTGAGGATAGTAATACACAGGGCATTCGTACACACCTACAAATGACATAAAACATTTAAAAATAGATAATCAGTTAAAATAGTATAAAAAATAACTACTTAAAATCAATTTCAGTACTTGCAGTATTCATTCAAATTAGTGTTACCAAGTCTCTCATATAAAGATAATCAAATAAACTTTTGAAAATTGGAATAATATATATTTGGAAATTGTATTTTGTCCAAAGTAATATTTAGGTGTTTTCTATTGGTCATTTTCAAATATCTTCTAATGCAGCCAACTATACGATAACAATTAATAGTCTTTTTCAATTTTTATCACAAGTTTGTTACAATTTAAGATCAAAATTAAGTCTTAGATATTCTTTGAGTTTTTAAAAACTTCATTAATGCCTTACAATATAAATTAATAAGCGTTATAAGCTTTTTTAAAGGCAGCCAATGTATAATATCAACAAATGCTTGCTGTAATATCCAGGTCTTTAAAAAGAGGCTGTCTTTTCACTGACTTTGAGAATTTAATTTTTTTAAATGTTTAATTTTATGATTCAAACTCACAAAATGTCTAAATAACATAAAATTGATCAAATATTATATAATTAAATATTTACCAATATAGTATATTATAATGTAAATTAATACTTATAGTAAAATAATAAATATATACATTAATAAACCATAAATAATTCATAACTTGAAAATATAAAACAAGTTATAATCCTTTGAAGTCCAATTTATACAATTTATTTTGTATATGCTAAAACACTATTTTAAAAGGAAGATGATCTGGGAGTGGTCAAAGAAAAAATTTATAGTAATAAAACTATTTAATGTGAGATGTTTTGCCACACTCTGCAGGGCTTAAAAAAGATCCAAACACTTAAATCGGGTAACAAAGTAAGTAAATAGATAGAAAAATAAAATTTAACTAAGGCGTGGCTAATTATGATAATTTCTATAAAAATGAACAATTAAAGACATTAAAGAAAATAAAAAGAACTGCAGTGAAACATTAAATTAAATAAGAGTTACAAAAAGGTTTTTATAAAAGTAATGGAAATCAAAATAATTACAAATAAAAAAGTAGATAAAAAATAAATACAAAAATACAGTACACACTAAAAGATGGAAAAAGGTAATAAGAATAAAAACAAGAATAAAGGAAAATAATGAACAAGATAGGAAATCTACCTTACTGAATTCAGGTAAGCACAAAAAATGTAACTGAGACTGCTTTCAGTTCAGCTCTTTCAGGAAAGAGAAGTGGTGGGGGTTGGCGGTTGACTAATATGTTGCATTTGAAAATAATGTTAATTCTTTAACTGTACTCGACCATCTTCCTTTTATTATTGTTATAAATTGAAATTAGCTAATATTAATCTTATTCTATATAATACGCTTTTCACTTAATTTATATTTTTTTGCTTTTAACAATAGTGTCCATTTACTGTTCAAGGCAACAGTCGATATTTTTGTTTTGTTTTTTCATAAATGTTAATACAGCTACAATACATGCTATTATCACTACAATACGTGCCAATATCACTACTATGTACGCCACTATCACTACAATGTACTCCAATATGTGCCGATATCACTAAAATACGTACCAATATCATTACAATACATGCCAATATCCTACAATAGGTACCAATATCACTGCAATACATACCGATTGTTTTCTTTTTATGAGCAACAATTGGCTTGAACAATATAACAGGCATTTCACGAACAAGCTCCATCGGCTGCGGCTCACACAATTTCATCGTGATCGATTCCCATCCAGCACCTTCTAAATACATTCCACGAACATATACTCCTTCCTGAGAAGTTAAATATTAATTATTAAGAAAAGATACAGATAAAATATAGAACAATATGAATCACAGGTTGGGTTTATATGTCAACAATATTTATAAATGGGTGTAGAGATTTATGAAAGCAACTAAATCTAAAATCCAGTCTCATCAGTTCACTGTAAATCATCTAAAAACCACAGAAGTCAACTTGGAGCAAGTGAACTTGAATAATGGAATTTTCTTTACTTTTATTTCTTACTTAATATAACTGCTATTGTCTGATGTTTATAGTTATTTTTATATTTGTCCACTCTCAGTGGAGAAGGGGTGGCAAGGAATGGAGAAGTGGGTTCCAAAACAAAGAAATGATAATAATAAAAGGAAATATCAGTCCAATGGTTAATGGCTGGAAAGTTATTCTCTGAGAGAGAACAGTTTTTGATCACTGTTCAAGATCAAGTGATTGCCACCAGATCACATAGAAGACATGTTTTAAAAGATGCAACAACACCCGATAATTGTTGATTATGCTCACTGATGCTAGAGTCAATCCAAAATATCACTGGTAGATGTGGAGTGATCGCTGGTACTGGATGACAAAAACCGGAACAGAACAATATAAGTCTCAATGTGTCCCTCTATAGAAACTATAGAAGAGATAACCTCTCACCTATAGAATTAAAGTAACATTAATTGGAAAAAATATATAGGTAAATAAAACGAGAAAAATATGGCTACAGCTGTATAAAAAATTGTAGTGAGAGGCATCTTATACAAACAAAAACAAAAACGAAATCAAACATTCTATGAAAATCAAACCAAAAAAAAAAGTAAAAGTGATTCTTGGTTAGATGCTTACTTCAGATTTTATAGGGAAGAAATACCTTATATACAAAGAAAAAAAAAACTATCTTATACAAACAACAAAAACCAATAAAACTTATGGTTCGATTTTAACTTAACTGAGTTGACTCAACTTAACTTTATATAAAAAGAAAAAAGTTTATTTCAGAACACACAGAGTCTTCACACGTAATTGTTGTATATTTTCCTTTAGTGCCCATGCCAGAACACAGAGTTGTTGGCTAACTCCTTTCGGCCACCGTCTCACCTTTCCCAGAAGTATCGAGATAACACTTGATAAACCCTTACAATTCAGAATGAGCTAAAGTACTCCAAACAAAACTCCTCTTTCCTCTTTCTCTACTGTTCTCAAACTAGGCATCTATCCTCTATCTATCTATGCAAATATTTTCCAGTGTTTTCATCGCCTTAACATTAAACCTTTAAATGTTACAAGCAATAACCATCCAAAATTAAAAGATAAACTCTTACCAAAGAAGCAGAAGTGATTTCACGGATATCTTTCCTCTGAGGTTCAAATTCCCAGAGTAATGTGTCAATAGATATGACCATTCGCCTGGCAGCAGTCTGGAAATAAGTTCGAAATATCATTATTTAACATAAAAGTAAAAATTCACATCAATTAAAGATGAGCATATAAAAAAAATATTATCAAATAAAAAATTGAAAATAATTTAAAAAAGGAAGATGGTCAAAGTAACTCAAATGGTAAATAAATTATTTATTGTGAGCTAACATTCGCTCCACTTTGCAGGGCTTCATCAGGGCTAAAAATATACAAAGAACTAAAACAATGTACCAAAGAAATTTTGCTTTTAAATATAATGTCATTTGTTAACTGTAAAATTAACCCACTCCACTGCCCTGTTGATATCCTATATCTACCTTTACCTCATTCATTTACTTTCCTTCATTTATAAAGGTGGGTGTTCTATTTTAGTCATTATTTTCCTTTTTTCTTGACCTTGATTTTATTCATATTTTCCATCTTTTAGTGTGTACTGTATTTTTATTTCTTTGCTTATCTACTTTTTTATTTGTTATTATTATTTTCTGCATTAATTTATTATTTTCATTATTAATTATCTAATCCTTTTTTGTAATTTTTTTTTTTTAATACTTTCTACTGTACATCTTATTTTTATTTTCTTTAATTTGCTCTGTTAATTTTTATATAAATTTTCACATGTTTTTAAATTATTTTTAGCCATACCTTAGAGTTTACTTTTATTTCATGTTCTCTTTTATTATACTTTGTTAGATTATTTTAGTTGTTTGTATCTTTTTTAGACCTGATGAAGCCCTGCAAAGTGGGACGAAACACTGGCTCACATTAAATAGTTTATTATGAGGTGTAGATAGTTGACCGTAGATTAATGCTTGAAGAAGTTTGTCGGGGGAGTGCGGTCAGCAAAGAACAACATAAATAAACAAAACCATATTATTAAAATAAATAAATATGGTTTTGTTTATTTAAATAGTTTATTTACTGTTTGAGTTATTTTGACCCTGCTTGGACCATCTTCCTTTTAAAGATTACACACAGTCAATTAATGGTCTTCTGAAAGTAATTTGTTTAGATATTTCAATAAAGAAAAAACCTATGACTTTCCTGAAAAAGTGAATTCTACTTAAAATAACTGCAAGGAGGATTAAGTGTGTTAAGTATTATAGCCTGCCTATTTATATTCTGGGGCAATACGATCTCTAAAAAATGAACAATTATTTTATTAGAAGAGTTGAAGTCTAACCATTTGTAATACTTAACTATTTTTTTTTTTGATAAATGACTCAACAGATTTTCAAGTTTAATGGCTCAAATTAACCCCTTAATTTGTACGCTCAAGTTAATTCGAGCGCGCTAAACAGGCCAAACTGTGCACTCAAGATATAATTTTTGACACTAGAATATAATTAAGAATTGAATTGAAAATAATAAAATAAATAACAATGATTTTTTATTCTTTGTAATAATCCTATATATCTTTAGCCTATATATTCATAGGGAGCTAGGTATTATGACCAATATCCAAAATCCAAAATTAAAATAAACATTCTGATTATTTTTGTATTTTTTTGCCAGCACAATGTTCTAAATTGTGTTTTTTAAAAATTTTTTTTATACCACACAACTGGTGTGCAATCATTTTATTTGTACAAAGGGAGTTACAAAGCGACTCATTTCCATTGCAAACATGATTTTTTTTTTTTTTTTTATCAGAAATGGTTAATATAAAGCAAAAAAAAACTTTTGGATTCTGGGGATAGTCTCCAAAAATATGTGCTGTCTTGAATGTGTTAGGGTAAGCTCAAATTTCCAAATTCATCCTTTAGATAAGTTTTATTGATGTAAATAACAAGGCAAAATATTAATGTAGGACGGATATGGATTCAATATTAAAAACTGAAGCTCCAATCTCATAAATTCAACTCTTCTTTCATATTAATAATTATATCAATGTTAATATTAAAGTGTTCATAAAAATAAAAATAATGATTTCATGAGATCTAATAATTTTTTAAAAGTAGAAATCACCACTTTATAATAGAACTGAAACTTCTGTGTGTGATTTAGTAATTCGCAAAACACAACAGCAGGACTTTGTCCTCCATCATTATTTCAGTATGGATGCTGCCATAAATGAATTATTTGATGCCTCCGTCTTTTTTTGACTGCACTTGCTAGAATGAGAGTTTTGTCGCCTTAAAACTCGGATGATTGATTATTATTCACCATAATTACAAAACAGGAACTAAACAGCGATAAGATCAAGAGATAAAAAGAGGCTACTAGCACATGCCATCGTGAAAGGTTGAGTCATCTGGATGCAGAGTGCATCTTGAGAGTAAAGGCCGCCGAACAGTACTGTACTAAGAACCAACAAAAACAATTATGGGACTATGTAGGTGTTTAATTGGGTGTTATGAGCTATGAGGATTTGAACTTTTCCATCTGCCTCAGTTATCAATAACAGAAGTAGCTGAAGTATACTAATATGAATTATTTAAGTATTTTACAAGGAGGTTTAATTAGGTCTAATTTGAAAATAATGAAATGTGTAATAATAATAATACTGGATTATGACAACCTGTAAAACAGCAGTGAGGAAGCCAGTCGGGAAGGTAAAGTAGGCGAGGCAGAACGTAATAGGAGTTCGGATAGTCTTACTCCAATCAGTAAAGAATGTCACCCTAGCTACGAGGTCACGTGTCCAAGAACCTAATTTCTTCAACGAAGGATACGCTAAAACAACAAATTAATTTTTACATACTTACATATTTAAATACATTTTTTATAGTGAAATATATATGTTATAATGTTTTTCTTTGTTACTAATATACAGTAAAAAAATTATACATATACTGATTTGAGTTTTTAAAAAATACAACATAATCTAAAAAAATAAATTATAATTATAACTAGTTGAAATTAGTACTTAATATAGATTATCTAATAAACAAAAATAAAATATGAGAAAAATTATTTCAAAAGTTATATATTGAAATTAAAATAGTTATTTTCAAATAAAATATATATTTTTATGAATTAATTCGCCTGGTTTACCTTTAAGCCAACCACTCGGAATCCTTGCTTCATTGATACATGTGAAAATCTCTTCTAGTTCAGAATCCATGACGACTATTCCTTGTATTCCTTTTTGAAGATCAATTAGAGAAAGACGCATCGATTTCAACAAAGAGTTATAACGCGAAATCTAAAACCAAAATATATTGTAATAATGAAAAATTATAGATAAAAAATAAAAAAGAATTTTATATAGTTTTAACTTAATTCTCATATCTTAGGCTTGGGTTCAAATGAAATGCTTTAATATCTAACAGATATTTTATTTAAATTTTATATTATAATAGACTCTTTTCTTAGGGCGGGTTTCTAGGCAATCAGAAACATACACTTTTACTATTAACACTTAAAGCTAATTTATATCTCTTTTACAAATGTATTCAAATTAAGGTAGAACAAAACTAACTAATTTCATAGAATCTTCTTTTGATGATTTCCTCAATTAACTAAAACTGACTGCTGACAATCTTTCAGTAAACAAACATTAACAAAACAAAGTATTGGTTCTCTTACAGTTTTTAACTCACTTCTCATCCACCGAAGTGTATTGTTTGGCAATACAAACAAAGAGTCCTTTATTCTTCTTGAGTCCTTCCAAAATTCCGTTGAATTGTGGCCATGTTAAGAATATTCAAATATTTTAAAAACTTTATTTTAACTTCCCATCAAAATTGTAGTTACAGAAAATTTAAGAAAAAATAGAAGTTAAGAATAAGTATTAAAGAAAATTATTCATAAAGTAAATTATAAGAAAAAACTCGTGAAAAAAAAAAAGTAGTGCTACAATCGATGTTGAGAACAAACATCTAGAAAAGGGGAAGGAAGAAAACTTGGTTTTTGGACATTCATTGCTTAGGTGCGGGCGGGGAATGATGTTTCCTGAATGAAGAGGTCCTCAACATCTTTTGTCTATCTCAAGGGAGACATCTTGAAAAAAGAAGACATCAAAGAGTCACCCAAGAAGAATAAAGGACTCTTTGTTTGTATTGTCAAACAATACACTTCGGTGGATGAGAAGTGAGTTAAAAACTGTAAGAGGACCAATACTTTGTTTTGTTAATGTTTGTTTACTGAAAGATTGTCAGCAGTCAGTGTTAGTTAATTGAGGAAATCGTCAAAAGAAGAGTCTATGAAATTAGTTAGTTTTGTTCTACCTTAATTTGAATACATTTGTAAAAGAGATATAAATTAGTTTTAAATGTTATTGATAGTAAAAGTGTATGTTTCTGATTGTCTAGAAACCTGCTCTGAGAAAAGAGTCTATTATAATATAAAATTTAAATAATGTATCTGTTAAATATTAAAGCATTAAATAAAATTCTATTTATCTATTTAATAGTAAAGTTTTTAATTTGAACCCAAGCTATCTTTTAGATATGAAATTAGTTAAAACTATTAAAATTCTTTTTATTTCATTTAAATAATTTTTTAATTCTTACAATACAGATTGATTAATAACAGGTAAAGGAACTTAAACAGATGTTGATTCAATCTAGTAAGTAATAAATTTATAACATACAAATACTTGTAATAAATTCAGTGCTATAACACGATATATGCACGATAACATCGTTCATTGATACCCAAAGCATTAGAGAGCTACCATGGCACACCACATTTGCCATTATGCTAGTTTAAAATTATCTATTGTTCCTGAATAGAATGAGACAGCCAGATTAAGTGCGTATATCGAATAGCGATATGAAGAATTCATAACTCCAGAATGTGAAGGTAAGTTTCTTGGAGAATCAGGAAACTGGAGACTGAGAAATGAACTATGGCAACTTTCAAGAAATAATGTGTTCTCGAAGTAGAGTGAATATCGGTGCAATGCTGGCCAATTGTCATCCAGCCTCTTAATGAGCTGAAAACACACTTCATTTTTTTTTAGCTTGATCTGAACGATTATTATAATTTGTGTATAAAAAAAAATTAATAAATATATAACCAACTGCTCTAAAGTATCCTATAATATTCTTCTTACCCCTGTCTAACAGATCCACTGTCTTGGACTGCCTATCTGAACAAACAACTGACTTGGAATCCTCTTACAAGACTGAAAAGATAGGAAAGTCGATTCTGACTATTACAACACTTATTGGACAAACAGTCTCAATTTCAAACCAATTACAGAAGACTGATCTACATTACCATAATAAGGCCTATCAAGACGTACAGAGTTGAGCTTTGGGGCTCCACTGAACCTACGAATTCTTCTCGTATCCAATCCTTACAATCCAAAATCCTTCATAAAATCCACAAATGCTCCTTACTTTATCCCCCAACTTGCCCAAATAAAATCATCCATAAAGACCTTAATGTTCCATATATCATGTATATAACCGATCCAGATATCATTATCACATATCATGCAACTTTTGCAAATGTGAATGAAGGAAGGAAGAAAAGTGTTTTATAAAAGGTTTAAATCTAGGAAAAAATTATTTAGAAGAGGTTATATGGAACAAAGGCAATTAGCCTGCATTTTTATGATTTGAAAAAGGAAATTACATCAATATGAAGGTATCTTTGAGAATGACCTGAGGGTCGAAACATTGGAAAAGTTGTAAAGAATAAAGTTGAGAAAAAAAAAAAGGATCAAATTTGTTTTAAATTAAGAATAAACTAAACCACTCTCAAACAAGAATATATAAAATAATTAATTTATTTATTAGTTTAATAACCTCAAAAAGTTTTTATGAATATAATTTTTTTTTTTTTGCAACTTTCTTAAAGTTGCATTTGCTTGGGGCAACTTGAGTGCCGCAGCACTCACCTAAGGAACCACTGACCTATAGGATGTAGTTCATTCAGCTGTACCTTCCAAAAAGCGACTAAACTAGACTTTTCTTTTTGGGACCATCATTGATTAAGGTCTCGTTCAAACATTTAATATATATATTGTAATAATCCGAGGTGCATGAAAAGAAGATGACCTTGAGACCTTCTAATTTAGAAATGTGATTAGAGTGCCATGGGTAGTTTCTCTACAAGCCTGTATCATACCATTGTAATGTAATATCACATTTACTAGATGTATTATTATAAAAATACAGCTGTAAATTTCAATAAATAAACAAAAATAAAATAAATATATTATAAACAAAAAAAAAATCTATAATTTTGTAAGAACAAATTGTGAGTAAAGAATAAGGAAAACTTATAAATATAAAATAAACCAAAATAATATCTAACTCATGTGTTTAAACTAGATCCCTAACCATATGTTGTTAGCCAAAACACTAACAGTTCTGTAATTAAAAGAAGTAATATTAAATTATTCACCTCTTGAAGAAGAACTACATCCAGAGGTTTCTTATAATATCCCATTGCTTTTTCGGTGCTTTCATAATCGATCGGATGAGGAATCTTCTGTAATATATCGCTTGCCAATCCCATAACCTAATTAAAGAAGGAATGTAATAATTGAAAAAAAATGTAAACAATCACAGGAGATCCTGTTTATTATTGTTTTTTATTTATTTTCACAATTATAATAGAGAGAGAAAAATGCTTTGTTCATCCATGCTGCCCAAATACATCGGGTTGCTACATTACACAGCATACTAATCAATCCATGATCGGACATATATAAATTACAACAAGTTTCGAGAAAGTAAATTAAGATAGAGTTAAAATTATGTAAATATAAGCGATAAGAAAATTATATACAAATGAACAAAAAGAAGAAATAAAAATAGTTATAATATAAAATAGACAATGATATGTACGCATTTATGCAATAACTATTATTCGAGGAAAAGATGGTAGGGGGGTGCGTTCAAATTAAAACACAAAAAGGTTGAAGTAACTTATTTAATCGTGCCAACGTTTTGGCCAGAATTTCTAGCCTACATCAGGGCTAAGAACGGAACAAGATAACAACCAATGAATACAGAAAATATAAACAGAATGACATGAAATAAATAATTGTACAAAATGGAATTAATAAAATAAAGTGATGAAAGAAGTGGAAAACAAAATGTATACATAGGTATTTGAATAAGTAGGTAAAATAACATAATTAAGGAAATAAAATAAAAATGAAGTTATATAATGCAAAGAAATGTGAATATATTAGTTTGTTAATAATTTAAAAATTAAAATTATGGAAAGAAAAATAAAACTGAGGGAAAGAAAATATATGTAACCATAATAATAGATAAAGAGGCAAAATATAAATAAAGTTTATCAAAAGAAATGAATAGAAAAATAAAATTTTCTCCTTCATCTTCTCCTCATATAAGTCATCCACGGTCAACTATCTCTCATGATTACGAATAACTATTATTATTATATATTGTAATATGCTCTTTTTGAGTAAATAGTATATTTTGATGTATAAAGGGTTTTAATATGTTTTATTTTATGTATCATTTTAATATTCATTTGTTTTGTTTATCCAAAAAACAAGCTAACCAAGTTTCATTGTTTATAATAACTTCGTGATACAAAAAACCAAGATGGCGGTATGTTGAGCAGATTCAAATATCATAAAAACTATTTTAACTCGTCCCCTCATAATTGAAAATACAGAAAATTAAAGGAAAAATAGAAATCAAGAAATAGTGCTAATGGATAATATTCAGAAAGTAAATCATTTGGAAAAATCCCTAACTATTGTACGACAAGCGATGTTTACATGTAACCGCAAGGAAGGTTTTCGTTTTGACAAAGGACAGTCTTTGTGTGGAGAGAGAGGTGAGAGGACGTCTCCTTAGAGGAGTAGGTCCTCATGAATTTCTGTCTGGCAAGAAGATAGAAGCCATTTTGGACGCTTGGACGCCAGAACAATAGGAAGAAAAGAAAACAT
>NW_027106659.1:135413-161342 GCF_000696795.3 Halyomorpha halys
AGAAAAGAAAACTGAGAATATTACAACAATAAGGCAATTTAAGCTAGGATAATTATTATGTAAAAATAAAGTGATAAGAAATTACATATAAATAAAAGGAAGGAAGACATAAAATAGTATCAGTATAAAATAAACTATTATTTCTTCTTTTTGTATATGATTTTCTTTTCACTTATGTTTACATGATTTTAACCCTACCTTAATTAACTTTTTTATATCTTATTATCCTACTATGTCAAAATATTTTTAGTTGTATCTTTTCAGCCCTGATGAAGCTCTACAAAGTGGGCCAAATGATGGTAAATAAATAGTTGTTTATTATTTTTTGTTCCTTTTGACCACACCCCATACCATCTTCTTCATATTTAGAAAAAATAAAGTCAATTATTTATATATTTAATATTTTACTTTTAGTCTTAATATTTGTTATATATGTATTTTGATTGTTTTTTTTTAAAGGAAAATGCAATTACTGATCACTGCTACCTCTTATCCAAGATTGTGACCGATTCTAGTATTTGTTAATTTATAAAAACTAAAAAAAAAAATTGAAAAAAAGAAAGTATATTATTAATTACCTCATCTTCTATATTCCTTCCGGCCCCACCAGCGGCATCTGAACCTTGTAATGAGAGAAGAGTTTCACACATTGCTTTGGATTCGATGATAAGTGACATAATATCGGCGTTTGGATGCTGCCCGAAAGCGATAGGATTGTCGACGGGTGGTAAGGAATTGATATATTCCTTGTACACGCTCAGCTCTCCATCAGCCGGAATATAATAAGTGTCGATGCTTGAGAGCCTGCAAAATATCAAATTCAAATTACCTTTGCATGACTAAACATTTGCGAAGTATGAAGTACACCTTCAACTTAAGGTCATGGGCTATTTCATTTTAGAATGTGCTGGTTGGGTTAATATATGTGGACTGCATGGAAGAAATTTAAATGAAAAAATATAGACTTAAAAGTAAAAGAAAATTAATCTACCGAACAATTAATATGGTTGTAGGGAGTGGACAAGAGAAAACATTTCTGGAATAATCTATTGAATAATTTACAGGGCTATAAGGGGATAACCTTATATATTTTGATTTGGAACCGTGGAAGATAGCAAATATTGATGAGTTGATGTATGAAGTTTAGTCCAGTTGGGTAAGAAAGAAAATTTGGAGTTAACTCACTTAGGTCGATAAGGCGTCATGCTCTCTCTCAGTATTCTCCTCTCTCCTCCAATTCTTTCTTCCTTAGCCAGATAACCACTTATTAGGGGTATTCATTATCTTTAGTTTAACATGTTAAAGCGTGTTAAATGGAAAAACTCATGTTAAATGGAGAAATATTTCCTTATTTTACCATGTTAAAACGCTATAACATGGTGGAGAGTCTGTTACTAGGTCTGTTAGATGGAGAATCATGTCAGGCAACAGACCAGCTGAGCTCGTCATCATTTTGTTTGTTGTAGTAACAAGCAATGTAGTATTATACATATTACTTGCTTGTAGTTTGTGTTGAATTGTTTTAAATGTTTTAATAACTAATAAAGCAATGGATAATAGTAATAATAATGTAATGACAGTCGTCAATTTACTCATCTTGATTCTGTTCTTCAGAAGTTAAAAAATTAACAAGAAACTCAATGGCAAAACTTTCACTTTTCACACAATTCAGGCATGTTGTAATAAATTACTTTAATCAAAACTTAGAAGTAAACAATAACATGAAGTTTTGGAAGGAAAGGTTATAAAACAAGTTGCTCAGAAAATCCACTAGGAGCTCTTATGCATTTGCCATGACTTTAAATAGGACTGCTCACAATCCTAACATAGTTAGGACTTATATAATATTTAACATGGTATAACATTTTATATTTAACAAAACATCATGAATACCTCTATTGAAGCCTATTAGAAAATTATTTTCTATGAATCCCAGAAAAAGAAAAATGGCTCTTTTCTCTCTTGTCTGCCTCTCATACCGATCACTGAAGGTTAGTTTTTTATTACTGGCCAAAAGGGCACACATGCTTACATTACATGGAGGAGGCATATTTTGTTCATATCTTTCATTTTTTAAACAGAGCATATACAGTAGAATATAGCTTACTTGCTATTTCTATCTTTTTTATAATCTTTTTTTTGGAGTCCCTTATTTTATTTTAATTGAATTGAATTAAAATTGAATGCGATGGCAATACTGTAATCTTCAGTGAATCCCAAGCCGTAATACAAAAATTAACAACACCAGGTACCGCAGGGTCACCAACGGAAGAAAAGTGCAGAAACATGGCTGCTATCATGAAGAAAAGAGGAAGGGTTATAGCTCTGCAGTGGATACCAGGCCATATTAGTATAAATGGTAATGAACAACCTGACAAGTTGGCTAAGCTCGGTTGTGCAGAAAATCAGCCTGTTCTATCACTTTCCTACAGAACAGTAAAATCTATGATAAGTTCTTATTGTAAGGACAGGACAAGTGCTAGACACGAAGTTCAAGCGAAAGGAAAGAAGTGGGAGAGCCTACTACATAAGGATAAACGAATCCCCGGCAATCTTAGCAGAGCTGAAAGAGTGGCTTGTTTTCGCTTAGTAACAGGACATGATCTGCTCCAAAAACACCTCCATCGAATTGGCATCGTAGATTTCCCGAAATGTCCTCTATGTAACATGGGAGACATGGATGGAGACCATCTTTTAACATGTATTGGTCTAGAAGATGTTCAGCAGGATACGGGCCAACTAGGGCTGCGAGAGGGAAAATGGCGTAATAGCCCACTGTCTGTGGCATAGGAAAAAAAAATTTATTTTAATTTGCATTTCCTAAACAATTTATTATGTTTATTGGGTTCATTATCGCCTATTCTTTAAGGTTAATGATTCATCATTGGAGAATAAATTCTACAGGACTAGGCCTTTTTTGAAATACAGGTGTATCTGGGAAATTACATTTTAGGAAAGGTAAGCGAAAGATGAAATTTATACTAGACTATGTTTACACTAATCTTCAACTTTCCTATTTATTTATTGATTAGATTAATCGTAAAATATAATTGTTTAAATAAATAAATTTTATTTAAGTTTAATTTCAAAATAATTTTTATTTCTTTATATGTCAAATTACCCTAATTTGTGAACTGAAACTGATGATCTGGACAGAATAGCCTTCATAAAGTTGTTTTATAAAATGAGATGGTTTTAAAATTGTCCTTGCGGATGGCCGAAATGTCGAACTTTTAAAAAAATAAAAATTGTTTTGAGACTAGAATAGGATAAAATTCATTTATTTAAACAATAATAATCAGTCTCAAGAAAGTGTAAAGATTATATATAATATATAATGATAAAACCTGATTAGTCATGTCAATTTACCATTAAAACATACTGAGTCAAATTAATAATAGATAATCATGATTGAATCTTATTTATATTAATTGCTAAAAAGTTTTCATTTGAATTATAGCAGAAAGACTGGATTCATAAGTTGTGCTTTTTCTTGAAAATGAGTTTCATTTTAAAACATTTTGTGAGATTAGGATTTTGTGTTGTTAGTAATATGAGTTAACTTGTGAAATGGAATAGTGCACAGCTAGACAGGGGAACTTGTTGCAAGGTCTGAAAGAGGGGATTTGTTTGATGTTTCAACAAGTCTAGAAATTTAATGTTTCGTCTCCTAATCAATTCTGAGACAATTGGAACATCTAGGAGATTGTGAAGTACGACAGTTTCCCTTCTAGTGGAACTGTGGAAGATCATCCGGACTACAACATAGAGTTCTGTAGATGGTGCTGTGTGCCATTTATGAAGTGCATAAACAAGGAGAAGCCAAATAACTTTTCATGCCAACTCCAAACTAATTTATGTTATAAATAAATTAAAGTTTATGAGAGTATAAAGTAATTAAAACTAATTACCCAAGCATTAATTAATTACTCCTTTCAACAGCTTATACATTATACTTATTTGATTAACATTATTAATATTTTTTCTACTTACTTAAATTCTGGTGTAGTCAGCGCTTCATCATTGAAAAATCTGAAAAAAAAATTAAATAAAATACAGGATAAAAAATAATTAAAACTAAAATCTATTAATGCTGATTTAATTGGTCATTTGAGAAAGACCTCATTTCCAAAAAAGTAATTTTCGAGTTACAGTTTTTAAAATCGAAAAAAGTGTCCCAAGATATTATTATTACTCACTAATTTATTCAATTCTAAAAAGAAATAGTAAAAATTACTTTTTAGATAACCTAAAAGATCTTGATATTTTAAAGAAAGTGACAAAAGCTGCTCAAATTTTTCTTTTATTTTTTTACCAAACTTTTTCTTTTAATACTGAAAATATTCTGTAGTGTTATTATTAATTAGTGAAATAAAATATAAAACTTTTTTTTTTAAACAAGTAATCCTAATTTTTGTTAAGTGTAATTTATGAAGTTTTTGGACTTGATTCATATAACATTATTAAACAAAGGTACAATACTAAGTGATAATTGCAAATTATAACCTATACCTGTCGATGTAGGTTAATAAAAGCCTTCTATCCCAATCATCAGTCACGTGGCCACCATAGCACACACCGGCGATCAAGTATTTCAAGGCATCCCATGGAGTCATAGGATATTCGTCCAAGTATAAAGTCAATAAGTTTTCTGAAACCTAATCAAGAACATCATCATAATTACATTTTCAGTTTATTACATGCTATTTGAAAAATAAATAAATAATAATTTGTTCCAAAAATATATTTCAATTCAATGTTTTTCAAATGTTTAGACTCCACCTTGATAAGATAGAAAGTCTCAATCTTGTTAAGAGAAACATTTGAAAGATGATAACATAATCAAAATCAAACATTATATAAATGAGATGTAAGTATCAAATAAAGAAAAAACATGTTTATCCTGAAAATAATGACATTTAATTAAGTAATTTATGTTATCTAGAAATACAAATATAGAACTTTATTTAAGACTTATTGGAGCTTTATGACATCAAGTAAAACAGGTATAGAGCTTTATTTAGGACTTGTTAGGGCTTTATGCCATCAAGTAAAACAGGTATAGAGCTTTATTTAAGACTTTTTAGGGCTTTATGCCATCAAGTAAAACAGGTATAGAACTTTATGTAAGACTTGTGGCTTTATGTCATCTAGAAAAAAAGATATAGAACTTTATTTAAGACTTGTTGTGGCTTTATGCCATCTAATAAAGCAGATATAGAGCTTTATTTAAGACTTGTTATGGCCTTATGTCATCTAGTAAAACAGATATGGAACTTTATTTAAGATAATTGCTGAAAAGATTCTAATTGTTCCAATACCTTTGCTCGATTTTTGAATAGCATAGAAGAGAAAAAGATTACAAAGAGAAAAAAAAAAATAACAATCTTAGAAATAACCTCATGGTTACTGAAATTGAATACTAGTGGAGAGTTCAAAAAACATCATGAAGAGAAAAAATGAAATTAGAGAAAAAAGTCTAAACAATGTTAAGATATTTCCAAAGAATGATGAAAAAATAAAAAATTGCTAAAGAAAGTGCATAGGGGTCGAATAAAAGGAAAAATATAAATCAAGAAAGGCACATATTCCACATATAGATAGAAAATTCAGAAAGCTACAGAAAATTTAGAATCAAGAAACGCCATGCTTTATACAAAAATACTTAAAATAAACAACTAAAAACTAATAATTAAATAGTACATAAAGATCACTTAAAATATTGTTATATTCAAGATTTATTTATAATAAATAAAAGGAAATTTTTAGATTTTATCATTCTTAGATCTAAATGACCTTTGACAGTCGACAAAGGTGGTCAGCATTACCTTCCTGTAGACATCCTATCCTCCGGATTCCAACCAACAAGTGTCATTATTTGTTCATCATTCAATAGTAGATTCCACAACGATAGCAGCATAACATAACGGCTCTAATTCACTTACAATGATTCACTATATAAATGCTTCATTGATAATTGTTATCGTCTTCTTAGGTTAATTTGTACTATAATTGTGGTAGAGAAACAACAAAAGTTGAAAAATTTCATTCTACCCACTCAACACAGCAGTAATTCCGCAAAATTTGGAAGGACGCGTGCCGCCATCTTGAAATATTTGAAACAACTTTGTTTTGGTCTCCATAACTTGTGAATGATGAAATTGGTTGGCTTGCTTTTTGGTTTAATATAAGAAAATGAACAAATATTAATGAGGAGAAGATGGTTGGGGGTGCGGTCAAAATGAAACACAAATAAGTTGGTGTAGTTACACCAACATAATTTAATTGAATTGTGCCAACATTTCAGCTAGAGTTTCTAGCCTTCATCAGGGCTAAGAATAGAACAAGACTACAACCAATGAATATAGAAAATAAAAAATAAAATATAAACAGAATGATATAAAGTGAATAATTTTACAGAATGGAATTAATAATATAAAGTATATATTTCCAAATTTCAATTTTTAAATTATTAATAACTAATATATTCATACTTCTTTGCATTATATAACTTCATTTTTATTTCATTTCCTTAATTATGTTATTTTACCTCCTTTATTATGTGATTTTAGTTATGTTATTATTTTATGTATATCGTTTCAGTATTGTTTATTTGTTATTTTA
Source organism: Halyomorpha halys (assembly GCF_000696795.3). NCBI lineage: Eukaryota > Metazoa > Arthropoda > Insecta > Hemiptera > Pentatomidae > Halyomorpha > Halyomorpha halys. The sequence continues at coordinate 142,038 of NW_027106659.1, forward strand.
AATCAAAAAGCAAGCTAACCAGTTTTCATTGTTTAAAATAAAGACGCTGTTCAAAACAAGGAAGATGGCGGTGCGCGTCCTTCCGAAGTGTTCATTGAATTGTTTGTGTTGAGAGAGATTGAAAATTTTCAACTTTTGTTGTTTCTATACAATAATTATAGAAAAAGAATAATCATACAAATAACAATTATCAATAAACTATTTACATTGTAAATAATAGCAAATAAAGCGGAGCGATTGTACTACAATCAATTATTTTTGGATCGACCAGTGAACATTGAAGATAGAAGAGAAGAAACGGGTACTCTTGATTTTGCTGGCATGATGAGAGGATGTCCGTCGGCGAGAAGCGGGAAGGACTGGAAGCCATTGTTAGGAGTTGGATATAGCATCATCGACAAGAAAAGATTAACAATTATCAGGGGAAGATGTGTAATTGATTAGTTTTGTTTCTAATTGGAATTTATTGCATTTGTAAAATAGCTATTAATTAAGTTTAAGTGTTATTATTGGTAAAGTGTCGTCTGTTTCTGATTACCTGGAGGCCCGCCCTGAGAGAAGAGTCTATTATATTATAAAATTTAAATAAAATTCTATTATATATTTAATATTAAAGTTTTTAATTTGAACCCAAGCTATCTTTTATATTTGAAATTAGTTAAAACTATTAAAATTCTTTTTAATCCATTTTAAATAATTTTTGATTATTACACTATGTATAAATTTTATTTTCCACTTCTCTCATCACTTCATTTTATTAATTCCATTCTGTAAAATTATTCACTTTATGTCATTCTGTTTATATTTTCTTTTTTCTTTTCTATATTCATTGGTTGTTATCTTGTTCTGTTATTAGCCCTGATGAAGGCTAGAAACTCTAGCCGAAACGTTGGCACAATTAAATAAGTTACACCAACTTATTTATGTTTCATTTTGACCGCATCTTCTCCTCGTACATCATCCCCAGTCAACTATCTCTCATAATTAACAAATATTAACGTGGATATATAAAATAAAAGATAACTAAATCCACCTATACATAAAAAAAAAAAAATTTATCAAAAAAGAGGATATTAAAATATATTGTAAAAATATTTATAAATCAAAACTTGAAAATAAATAATAACTTATACCATACCTCAAAATCAGAATCGTTGAAACTATAGATAACATTCCACCCAAGCTGTTGAAACTTCTTCCTTTCGATGAGCACAGCATGAAAAAAACACAAACCAAAAAGGAGTTTTTTGTATTTGAATTGATTATGGCAGATGCTGAATCGATCTTCAGTTATTATATTGTACAATCGTTTCATATTTGCTTTCAGGCCCTAAAATAAATAAATAAAAACAATAGAAACTCATGATATCTAATAGAATAATGATACAATGTCCCATAATATTTTGTTGTTTTCATTTATATTTCTGTCTGTTTTGTTCATGGTAACAATAAATAAACTTTTACCTTTGGTGGTTCTGTTGTCATTTTCAATGAAGTCTGCAAAATCGACAGTGGAAAGTCAGGATGAGGGCTTGAACTAAGCCACAATCTACAAATATAAAATAATTAGCATAAATAAATATGGAATAAAAAATACATTTAATAGGAAATAAACTATTAAAATCTAAAGTAGATCATGAATCAATGAATTTAATCAATTTATTAACAAATTTGTTCTCTGAAGTCTATATTAGGTCTATATCATTGTTAAAGTAACATTAAAAAAAAAAAATAAAGTCATGATTTTTATTTGTATTATATGAATAACACATAAATTTACAATACATAAATTGATTTATTTTTAATTATATTATTTTCATTAAGAATTATGCAGAATAATGTAGAAAAAAATTATTTAATATAAAATCTAATTTAATTCAAATCTTGAATAAAAGAAAATAATAGGGGTATTCATGATCTTTAGTTTAGCATGTTAAATGGAGAAATATTTCCTTCTTTTACCATGTTAAAACGATATAATATATAACATGGTAGAGACTCTGTTACTAGGTCTGTTAAATGGAGAATGACGTTAGGCAACAGACCAGCTGAGCTCGTCATCATTTTATTTACAAATTTTGGACAATTCCCTTACAGTATATTGAGTTTTTGAGAAGCTTAGAAGAGATCATAAAATATATCTTATATGAAGATATTGCAATATCCTATTTTTTGATAAATATTTGTTTTTATATATAGTGTTTTTAGTTATATTGTATTTTATGTATCAACGTTAATATTTGTTGATTTTCTTTTATTAAACCAAAAAAACAAGCTAACCAATTTCATCATTCAAAAGTTATGGAGACCAAAACAAACTCGTTTCAAATACTTCAAGATCGTGGCACGCGTCCTTCCAAAGCTTGTGGAATTACTGCTATGTTGAGTTGGTGGGTTGAAATTTTCCAACCTTTGTTGTTTCTCTACCATAATTATAATACTAATTAATTCAAGGAGAAATATAAGACGATAACAATTATTAATGAAGTATTTACATCGTGAATCATTGTAAGTGAATTAGAGTGGTTATGCTACAATAAATGTTTTCAAACAATGAAGAAAGGATACAGGAGACTTTTGGCTAGGGACTTGGGGGAGTTGTCAAGGGGATGACATCTGGACACAGGTAACATGCGGACCACCCTTTGTCTACTGTCAGTGGTGCATAATTAGAAAAAAGATAGCAAGAGTCAGCAGTCATCCAAGAATATATAATTGAAGGAAGAAAGTCATTCTTTGTTTGGATTGCCAGTGGATTGGATGTATCCTGAAAGCTAGAATCGAACGAGGCCTTTGTCTACTGTCAGTAGTAGCACCTTTAGACCGAAGACATCGAGAACTGTTAGCCATCGAAGAAGATTATAAATTGGTTAGTTGTTGCTCAACATAGAATATTGTAAAAGTAGCCATTAATTTAGTTAAGTGTCTTTGTTCTGCTAGCCTGAGATAAGAGTCACTAATGTTATAAAATTTAAAATAAAATTTTCATATCTGTTTAATATTGAAGCCATTCATTTGAACCTTAGCTATACTTTAGATTTGAGAAAAATCAAAATTATTAATTTTGTTATAGTTATTTTAAATAAATTTTGAATATTATATAAATATCTTAAAAAATATATCTTTATATCTTAAAAGTATATTTTTTTATCTTAAAAATATATCTTTATATCTTATAAGTAATTTACCTAAAGCGACGATGGAGCTTGGGATCCATTTGCAAGAGCTCGATAATCTTATCCAAAGCAGGCATCCAGGAAAGTGACAAATGACAATTTGCCAAGAACACCCAATATCCATATTTCTTTCCTTCTTCGATGAGCCTGGAAACAAAGGGATTAAACCAAGTTTTTAGAAGCTCTTGAAAATTATTCATTCCAGAATCAAAGCGGTAGAATCATTTAAATGCAACCATGAATCCAATGTATTTCAATTATCTGATAATTAAAAATCTTCGGATCTAACTGATAGATTAAAAAAAAAAAAAGGTGTTGAGATTGATATTATCACAAGTCGATCAGTAGTGAATTAGGTATTTCAAGAGGTAATTTTTAAAAAGAAACAAAACAAATTTTTTTGTGTGTATCTTGAGGATCAGTCAATAATACAACTTTATTATTTGCATAGCCATGCCCTACAATGAAAAGAATCATTTTTCTTTTCCAGTTATGTAGAACATAGAATTTCTTCAACTTATCATCAAAAATCATAATGTACAGAGTATAATTTGAGACCAATAACTATAAACAAGTTTTGACAATGCTTACTAGAGTACAACAATTCTGCAACCTTAGATCAACAAGCAATGGAATGGAAGAGCGAGGAAGGAAATTGAAAAAAAGAGTGATAAATGGACAGAAAGCTATTGGTATGCTGAATTCCAGAGAATCCTATGAAGAGATTTATGTCATCGTCTCTTATTAATAATTGATCATATTATTTCAAATTATGAAGAAGATGGTTAAGGCGGCCCCGTAGCTCAGTAGTAAGATACAGTCTTACCAATTTGAGATCTATTGGCGGAGCCGGATCGAATCCGGCCTGGGATATTGACTTTTTTCATTGAGTGGCGGTCCCACGAGATGAAAAACTTTGACCCCCAACCATGGTTAGGCTGTATAGGACTCCCATTGGAGTCTTGACCGAAAAAAAAAAGAAACAAAAATACTTAACAAATATTTATTTACTAACGTTTGGCCTCACTTTGTAGAGCTCCATCAGGGCTAAAAAGATATAAAAATATCTTGACATTGTAAGATAATAAGATACAAAAAGGGAAATTAAGGTAGGGTTAAAATTATGTATAAATAAGTGAAAAGAAAATTATATACAAATGAACAAAAAGAAGAAATAAAATAGTATTATATATATGTATATATAGTTGACCGTAAAAATTGATATATAGGAAGATGGTCAGGGTTGTGATCAAAAGAGAAACAAAAATAGTTTACAACTATTTATTTTCCGAAGTTTCACCCCACTTTGTAGGGCTTCATCAGGGCTAAAAAGATACAAAATGATACAATGATAAGAATAAAAATACAAAGATAAGATACAATGATAAGAATAAAAATAAGTAACAATGGCAAGAGTAAAAATTTTTTATAGTCAAAGACTTAAAAAACTTCTTTGCTCATTTATTATCATTTTATATCTTTATTATTACTTATTTATTTATAATTATTATTTTTTCATGACGTTTATTTAATCTCTATTTTTTTCCTTCCCCGTTTTGTTTTTGTTTTATGTACATCTCCTGTACTTTTATAACTATATTTTTAACGTATTTTTATAAAAAATTTTTACTCTTGCCATTGTTACTTATTTTTATTCTTATCATTGTATCTTATCTTTGTATTTTTATTCTTATCATTGTATCATTTTGTATCTTTTTAGCCCTGATGAAGCCCTACAAACTAGGACAAAACGTCGGAAAATAAATAGTTGTAAACTATTTTTGTTTCTCCTTTGACCGCAGCCCTGACCATCTTCCTATATAAAATAGTATTAATGTAAAATAGACAATGATAAGAAATTTAAAAAAAATTACACAAACTGTTAGGTTAAAAATTAAAATTAAAAATGAAATTTACGTTTTATTATGCCTACTACTCATTTTTAACCTAATAGTTTGTGTATTTTTTAAATATTCTTATCATCATCTATTTTATTTTTCCTTTTCTTTTCTTTAAATATAGTTTTCTTTTCACTTATTTTTACATAATTTTAACCCTACCTAATTTACCTTTTTTGTATCTTATTATCTTACTATGCCAAAATATTTTTAGTAGTTTTTGTAGTTTTTTAGCCCAAGTTGATGAAGCTCAACAAAGTGGGGTAAAACATCGGCAAATAAATACTAGCCAACTATTTTTGTTTCTTTTAACCACACCCCTAACCATCTTCTTCATAATTTTAAACACTATTGTGTTCGTATTATAGCCTGCTCTTTTGGTCTTTGCATTGGACTAAATTTTGATACAACTCAGTGAACATACAAGCTGATTAAAAAACTTGAGACTCGATGAACGCCCTTACTTCTTCTGAATTAGCACCGATTCACTTTTTTTATTTTGTGTTTAGGATAGAAACAGTAGAATTTTATTTAAAAACAATATTTGATCCTTTTTCTCAACTTTATTCTTTTTTAAAAACCTTCCAACGTTTCGACCACTTAGGTCATTTTCAAGGATACCTTTACTTTGTTGTCATTTTTCTTTTAAAATTCTTAAAAATGCCGGCTAATTGCCTTTGTCCCATATAATTTCTTCTGTATAATACAGAATCTCTGTTTAAAGTTTGCAAATGTAAATGATAGAAAGAAAGGTGGTTAGTACAAATTTTAAATTTAGGAAAGAATTATACAGAAGAAATAATATGGGACAAAGGCAATTAGCCAGCATTTTTAAGAATTTTAAAAGAAAAATGACAACAAAGTAAAAGCATCCTTGAAAATGACCTAAGTGGTCGAAACGTTGGAAGGTTTTAAAAAAGAATAAAGTTGAGAAAAAGGATCAAATATTGTTTTTAAATAAACTAAACCACTCTCAAACAAGAATATATTAATAAAAATTAATCTAGTAGAATTTTAATTAAATTTCTCTGGACAGTCTATTGGATTTTGTAATAAATATTATAATATCTTCTTTTTGAGTAAATAGTTATTTATTATGTATAAAGGGTTTTTTTATGTTTATATTTTATGTATCGTTTCAATATTGTTCATTTGCTTTGTTAAACCAAAAAGAAAGCTAACAAATTTTGTTCAGTCAAATATAGAGTGGAAACATTGTTAAATAAAGCCAAGATGACGGGACCATTATGAAGTTGGAAAAATCGCTGCCATGTTGAGTAGATTCAAATATTTTAAACTTTATTTATCTACCCATCATTTTTGTAATTACAGTAGATTCAAGAAAAAATAGAAGTAAAAAAATAATTGTTAAAGATTAAAATTCATAAAGAAAAAATTCAAAACTGATGTGCTACAATCGATGTTTACATGGAACAGCAGGGAACATAGACCAAGCTATCGGTTAGACTTCACTTGATGTTTATTCCTGGGAATGGTAGTATGTGTCCTGGATGCAGGAGGTTCTGAACATCCTTTGTCTCTCTCAGTGGGACATCTAGAAGAAGACATCAAAGAATCATCTGAGAAGAAAAAGGTACTCTTTGTTTTGGAACGCCTGGTGAGAGGACCCCTCCTCAGGGCAGAGGTGAAGAGAATCTTTTGCTGACCTTTAGAAATAGCATTTTGGAAAAGAAGACATACAGTAATTGGTTAGTGTTGCTCAAAATAGCATTGAAGCAGATTTGTAAAAGGTAGCTAACAATTGATTTAATTTAGAGTTACTAGTAGTTGATGTGAATTCTGATTGCCTAGAAACCCGCCCTCCCTGAGATTAAGAGTGAATCATGTTATAAAATTTAAATAAAATTCTAATATCTATTTAATATTGAAGCTTTTCATTTGAACCCAAGCAATACTATCAACTATTGATTAAAAAAGAGGATATTACAATATATATACATTGATAAATTTTTTCTTATCTGCTGATGATATGTATTTTTGTGAATCTTGAGGATCAGTCAGTAAGACAAATATATCGAGGTGACATTTTGCAACATTATTGTTTGCATAGTCATGCACAACAATAAAAAAAAAAAAAGAAAAGAATTTCTGCAACTGATCACCAAAAAACCACAAAGTACAGAGTATAATTCAGGACCAGTAACAATAAACATTACTTACAATTACAGAGTACAAGTAATGTTTACAGTCATCAATCCCAAATAATTACACCCTGTACACTGTAGTTCTTCAATAATTAGTTGAAGAAATTCACTGCTCCAAAACAAATGCCTCCCTCATTGTAGTGTCTACTAATTGTTGAAGAACTACAGTGTAGTAAATGAAATTTGATGAAATTGAAACTAGACCATTTTCTCATTGATACTCAATTTTGGAGTAGATGTTAGATTGATGAAAGTTATAAAGGAGTCATTTTTAGATGAATCCATAGATTTGGAACACATTGTATGAGAAATTTTCAGTCCTCATGATTTTTTTTTTACTTCCTACATGAATAAAAGCTTCCCTAACTGTGAGCAAGCAAAAATTCTTAAAACTTAAAATATTATACTAACCTTGTTGCTACCGGAGACTGTCCTTGCCCTAATGAAAGTGAGTGGAATCTTGAGGTCATTCCACTGAATTCAGCAAGCTGGATCAATGCAGCGGTTGGATCAACTCCCGGCGATAGCACAAATATCAATGGAGATTTTGCTGAGGAATCTTCTAGTACTGACTACAAAAAAAAAACACATTGAAAAAGACATTTATTATTCACGTAAATTTATCATTATCAGCTTATTATTACCACTAGCCGTTTAAAAAGATGCGAATTGGAAAGAAAACAATGAAATACTAGAAAGCTGCTAAATTCTTGGAATTTTGTCAGCATACACGATTGTAGGCGCAAAAATTCGAGAATTGGAAATTTCAAGAAAATTACCGAATTGTTTAATTGAATATTGCGCACAATTTGGGAATCACTGGTATAAATAGTAGTATTGTATATTAAGCATTAATTATTCAATAAATATGTATGTTTAATGTAACCATTTATGATCTACTTAGCAACTGTTAATTATAGTAATATCAAAATGTGCACGTGGGCTCATAAATTCAATTAAACAAACAGACTCAAAACCCCCAAAACCTAAAAAGCAATCCTAAATTGAGGAAAACTAGATAAGTAACACCAAATCAAAATACACATCCATGAACAAAGATCCAATTAAAACAACCTATTAAAAGATATGGCAGAAATACTAAAAGTAACAGCAGCTAGATTACTAAAAGTAACTAGCTATAAAATAAGATTTTATTTTAATCTTTCAGAAAATTTATATTAATGTAAAAATAGTTTTAGAATATTGTATGAAACTTACAGGTTGATGGGCTTAAAACTCATAAAAAAAAAAAAAAGTGGGAAAAAGGGAGTAGAAACAATGCACTAGATAGCAATTCAAAGATGGTTTTTTGACGGCATCCGTAAACACACGCACCCACATACACAGCACAATCTTTAATGAAGTTCCTGAATTCATGTTTCTTCTATCATATTTTCTAAGAATGATTCAAATTTGATTGAAAACAGGATTACTGAATTCTTCAAATTAAAATCAGTGCTCAAAGAACAAATGTTTTAAAACACACATCCTGAATAATATTATGTTAACAATGAACTATAATTAAGGAACTTAAGCAAAATAAAAATTCAATACATACCTTGATATCGAGAACAGGTGGCTCGGTGAATTCTTGACCCAAATACTTACTGACAAAATTAAGGGTACAAAATGATACACGATCAGGTCTCAAGCAGCGAACTACTAGCATTTTCTGAAACTGGTCGAGTTTTACCTGCCATCCTCCTAAAAAATTAACAATATAAATAAATAACTGTCATAGTTATAACTAGGGAACGGATTTTTAAATGATAAAAAAGATAAAATATATATGTGTTTATTATTATATAAATATATAATCAAAACATAGGAACATTTAATATAAAGAAATTCAATCTAAAAAAGCCTGGAAATAAACTACAATTGTCATGGATGACTTAATAAATGATAGTTTAAGTGAGCCGAGAAGATCGTGGAAGTGAGAGTAAGGAGACAAAGGACCTAAAGGACAGGCAAAGACATTCTTAGTTTGGTTACCGAAGGAGAAAGTTCCCCAGAACAGTTGCAGATAGCAGAGAGCCCAGCATTAGTATAGCAGCAGGAGAGACATATAGTGGAGGCTACGAGAGTTTTATATTTTATCTGGCCTCCGGGGCTAGCCAATCTAATAGTGTAACTAAATTAACAAAGAATTTGTCTGGATATAAAAAAAAAAATAATACCAGGTGAAAAGGTTAATTTGGGTTAAAATATGATAACTGTCCAGAAAGTAACAGACATTTCAAAATAAACAATTCAAAAATTGAAAAACTCAAAGTTTATTTATATATGTTGTAATATGCTCTTTTTGAGTAAATAATATATTTTGATGTATAAAGGGTTTTTAATATGTTTATTTTATGTATCATTTTAAGATTGTTAATTTGTTTTGTTTATCCAAAAAGCAAGCTAACCAAGTTTCATTGTTTATAATAACTTTGTGATACGAAACAAAACCAAGATGGCGGTACGTTGAATCAAGGCCACGTTGAGCAGATTCAAATATCATAAAAACTATTTTAACTCGTCCCCTCATAATTGAAAATATAGAAAATTAAAGGAAAAATAGAAATCAAGAAATAGTGCTAATGAATAATATTCAGCAAATAAATCATTTGGAAAAATCCCTAACTGTTGTGGGACAATTGATGTTTACATGTAACCTCAAGGCAGGTTAGGGTTTTGGAGGGAACAGTCAGTCGTGTCTGGGGCGCCGAAGAGAAATGATGTCTTCAGGATGAGGAGGTCCTCATCAATTTCTGTCCAGCAAGAGTAGGAAGCCATTTTGGACGCCAGAACAAAAGAAAAAAGAAGACACCAGGAATCAACGAAAAGAAGATCGTAGAGCTTGGTTAGTTTTTGCTATACATAAAATTAGATCCATGTATAAAATAGATTTTAATTTAATTAATTGAAATTATTGTAAATGCCTGTATTCTGATTGTCTAGGAACAATACGCCCTGAGATATAGAGTCTTTTTATATTATAAAAGTTAAATATAATTCTATTATCCATTTGGTATTAATGTTCTTAATTTGAACCCAAAGTATCTTTTATATTTGAAAAAAATTATAAAAAGAATAAAAATTCTTTTTTTTATTTTATTTTTAATGAATAAAATTATTACAATGTATATGTAGTTGACTGTAAAACTTTAAATATTTGAAGATGGTCAGGGTTGCGGTCAAATCAAAAGAACAAACAGTTTAAAACTATTTTAATATCCTTTGAAATACTCGAAGTGTATGATATACATTTGAAAGGTACACTCTTAAGCTATTTTTCTACATAATCACCATTCAAATTGAAACATTTATAATACCGTGGCACAAGTTTTTCAATACCCTCTTTGAAGAAAATCCTGCCACTTGTGAAGTGTGGTCTGTGATTAGGGTTTTGTTGGCTCGAAACAACAGGCCAATTGAAATTTATCATCAGCTTTGTGATGTTTACGGGCAGGGGATAATGAGTGCAAGCGGAGTGAGGCAATGGTGCATTGATTTTAACAACGGCCGTACGAGTGTTCACGACGAGGACTGCAGTGGTAGGCCTAGCCTTGTGACTGATGGCCTGGAAATGCAAATCAATGACAAAATTCGTGAAAACCGTAGTTTCACGAATACAAAACTGTCGGAAAATTTTCCCCAAATTTCACGAAGTTTGGTGTATCAAATTGTGGTGGAGAAGCTTAGTTTAATGTATTTAATGTAAATACAATAGTAAATGTAAATAAATAAATTTTTAAAAAATAAAATAATTTTCCTCAACTATTTTGGATCACCTGTGCCCTTTCATACATGTATCACAAAACTGATATTATTAAAACTTACCAGGTAGATCAGTAGTTTCGGGTGACTCACTGAAATACCAGTCTTTCCAATCCTTAGTTGTTTTGACAAATGTCTGCATGAATCCAGTAAAACTAGGCACTTTATTAAGTTCTAAGATATTGTCCCATGCCTCCGGAGGTAGCCAATCTAATAAATAATTATTGATGAATAGAAGAAGAAAATAACAGATAATGTAGATATATAATTAGTATAGGAAGAAAATGTATAGTGTAAATAATTATAAAAAGAAAAAAAAAGTATGAAGAAATCATAATATTAACATAATGAAAGAGTGAAGAAAAAGTATATAATATATATGAAAAAATAGCTCAGATATGAACATTTATTTGGGTTAAGTTAACAATAAAATCATAAATATAAAATCAAAATGAAACATTTAAAAATAAAAATGACTTTTAAGATAAAATAAAATGAGTAAACTGCACAATGAAAAAAATTAACAAATTTACAAAATTAATAACTATATAAAATAAAATACTGTCTATTACTCAGATATGTCAGAGGAGATATTTCTTGATAACAGCAGGATTATTGATATGAAGTTTTAGACACAGCTTTTATGGACTACTTTCAAAACTGGTCTGCCCAGCTCTATACTGATTCAAATTAAGGTATCCAATTATTATCATTATGGCACTACACTGCCTACCAGAACCCGTGCCTCCTCCACAACAGCCAACCAATCTACACGGTCTCTTGCTTTCTCCTTCCATCTGCCAACCTTCAAGAGCTTCAAATCCTCTTCCACATCGTCCAGTCATCTGATCCATTTTCCATCTGGTTTGCCATAAACCATCTTTTTGGGTATCCTTTCATCAGGCATTCTCTCAACGTGTCCTAACCATCTTAATCTTGCTCTTTTAATTAACGCCACGATGCTGGGTTCCCCGTACAGATTTATCAGTTCCTCCAGGTATTGTCTAACCTTAATTAAATTGAATACTACAATGACAATAATCAGGTGCAGTGGCTGTATTAATCACAAGCAAACTGAAATGTTTTAATGCCATATAATTCATGAAGGCAGTGTCTGGGAACAAACTACTAACAGCAACTAGACAGCTCATTCAAAGTCTTAGATTGTTGACCTGTTGCTAAGCGATGCCAACCAAATAATCCCCACTGACTATTATTTCTAATTTAAATATTATAATACAAAATATAAATACATCTGTTTCTTCTAAAAATAAAATAAATTTCTAAAGAAAATAACAAATGTAATTAAATTAAATACTAAGACTACATACAAATCAATTATTGAACTATGAAATCTTCTCATAGCTTAAGGTTCCTATTCCTCTCCTATACAGATCTTATGTTGTATACTGTATCCCATGTTCCACTTCCAACTTTAGTATAATTTAGATATTGCCCGGGATGAAATGTTGGGGGATATAAGCCAAATTAATTGTTATTTGCTGGTATCGCTGGAGTGGACTGTATTTGAAATAATTATAATTATAATGAACAAAACGAAATAAAACCTCTATTGTTTTAATATTTATGAAACAATTGATTAAGTTAGTTTGGCCAAAAGAGTTACAATATAATTGTTGGAATTATATTATAGCAGTTATAGGTTACTTGGTTTGGATGTTCTATTCGATGTAACGAGGGAAGATGGGCTTCTCGCTTCTTTTTTTTTCATCTTGCCGCCGCTTTATCTCTTGCCTGAGTATGGTGAAGTTCTACTCGTGTTTCGTTGTAGAAAGTGGGATTGCCTTTGTAAAATTTGCTAGCTCTTTTTCACTTGTGTAAGCCAGTATGGCAACACTCTCCATATTTTTTCACTTGAGGGAAACACTTCCAAGTCCCATTTAAAAATTTACTGACTTTAGTTATATATTTATTCAATTATTCTTTTAGTTTTAGTAATTGATTATTTATAATACTCCTTTTTATAGTTGTTGTCAATCTTAGTTTTAACTTTAGTTCTAAGAATTTAGTATTGTAGATGAATGTTAGTCAATTTATATTATTATTATTAGTCATTTATTTCCAATAATTTAGATTTCACCCTAAAAAAAAGAAGTAATGCTTGCAATAATAAAAAATCTAACAATGTTTGATATGTTTTGAGATAGGCTCTATTTATCGAAGGTTTTTTCCTAAAAGCAAATATTATATAAATAAAATAAAAAAACAAATATGACATATATATAAAACTAAAGATGGGGCTCCTCAGTGAAGAGCACTTTTATTCCCTAAATTAATCATATCAAACAGCAATAATTAAACGTAATAAATCATTACATCCAATAGAAATAAGTTATTAAACCTGCTGCAGGATTGATTGCCCCTCCTCCTTCCTTCAAGGCTACGCCACCTTTGAGGAAAAACTGATATTCAGCTTGATTCAAAGTGTCTTCATATATTTTAACGCACATATAAAATGAAAATAACAATTTGTGCCTCTCGAAGAGCCCTCGGCAAGTGTTCCTGAACAACAAATACACATTGTATTCACATTTAAACAGTTTAAATGTAAAATATAATATAAATTCCATTTACATATGTATTAATTTTTTATTCATTGAAATTTACAACTGTATTAAATAAAAATACATAAAGTAAATATGAGTTCGATAACAATGGAATGATACAGTCTTATGGAGAATCTTTGGTATCAAGGGTGATCTTGTAGTGAACCATTGGTAGAACTCTAATAATAAATCTAAAGTAGAAGATCTCGAGGCTATCTTCTTTTCAGATGCTCAGAAGGATTATCATAAGATAAAACAAGATTAGAAAGAAGTGGGATCATTTTTTAGGAATTTTATCATGGAAGGATTGATTTCTGGTCTGGCCAAATCAGAAAAATATGAAACATTGAGGGTTTTGGATTCTTAGGATTGTATATGAGAGAAATTCAGTGGTTTAATAGAGGTTCCATGTCTAAATAGGTCTTATTATAGTCATATAAATGAATTTTTTGTAATTAATTGTAAGTTTAAACCGTATGTCTAGTAAGTGTTATAATAGTCAGAATTAACAAGCAGTATCCTGTATTTTCAGTTTTGCATACGGGTTCCAAGTTAATCATTTGTCCAGATATAGTCCTTGGTAGCAGGGAGGGGATAAGTGGAGAATTATTAAAGGATACTGTAGGGCAGAAAATAATAGATTTACGAAAAAGAGTAGAAGTGATATGATAAGATTAATGGGAATTTACTTTAATCCTCCACTTTTGACATCATTTTTCAAGAGTTGTGATGAGGGCACATGTGCCATCGGCATAAGTTGCGAAGACAGTGTTGGGATGTAAGTTGTAATCTATATATTAATAAAAATAATTTGTTTATTGCACAAATGTACGAAAAAAATTAGAGGGAATATTTCTTCAATATCTCACCTAGTTGCAACACGTATCAAAGGCATTGCTTCAGTAAAAGTAATTATAAGGAAAGAGTTATGTTATGAGATTACCTGTAAATTGCGTATGTATGGTATGCATTCAAACTTTCCAAACGTTCGGCGACATCATCACTTCTGACGCATTTACGGATTGAATTTTCAAACAGATCAATATAAAAAGCTAAGGAAAATTGATACATGGGATCAATCTGTGACATATCATTCAACACAAAAAATAAGATGGATGCTCTCTTAGCACAGACACGATATTCCTAAAAATATCAATTACTCTGATGAGTATAAGTATGTTATATTATAGACAATAATATTATTAAATAGGTGTGTTATATTATATTGTAATATTGAAAAATTATTTAAATAAAATAAATGGAATTTTATATAGTTTTTTACTTATTCTTATATCTTAGGTATAGTTTGGATTCAAATGAAAAGCTTTAATATTTAACAGATAGGAGAATTTTAATTAAATTTTATAATATAATAGACTCTTAAACTCAGGGTGGGCTTCTAGGCACTCAGAACAGTCACTTTTACTATTAACACCTAATTAAATTAATATCTCTTTTACACATGAATTTAAATTTAGGTATAACAAAACTAACCAATTTCATAGAACCTTCTTTTGATGATTTTCTCAACAAACTAACACTGACTATGGGATATTTTACTCAACAAAATTGGTTAGCTTTCTTTTAGGTTTAATACTACAAATAAACATGTTCAAATGATAAATCACATAAAACCTACTAACAATCATTTATATATAAAAAAACTCGGGTGTGTGGGTTTGGGCGCTTTGCGCCGAAACGTGCCTGACGTGACAACTTTACATTTATGACACTTTATTTCAGACATAATTTAATGATCAAAATACATCATTACCCCCACCACCGCACTCTCCGTTACGCTACACTTTTGCCTACATGACTTCCAGTATCTATAACCTCAATTACCCCCACCACCGCACTCTCCGTTACGCTATACTTTTGCCTACATGACTTCCAGTATCTATAACCTCAATTACCCCCACCACCGCACTCTCCGTTACGCTATACTTTTGCCTACATGACTTCCATTATCTATAACCTCAATTACCCCTACTACTATACTACTAAGCCACGCCCATTCTATTTCCATTACGCTACACTTTTGCCTACATGACTCCCTGCAATCTAATTTATAAGACGTTGTCACGTCAAAATAACTCTTTACTCATAAAAGAGGATATTATATTAAAAATCAATTATATATAAAAATATACTATTTACTCAAAAAGAGCATATTACAATATATATATAAAATGTTAAATAACAATGTTCATAAAGAAAACACATGCAAAAACTCAAAACTGTTGTGCCACAATCGATGTTTTACTCTGAACATCTAGGCAAATGGAAGGTACTATTTAGTTGAGATTCAATGCTTGGCGTGGGCGGGGAATGATGTTTCCTGGATGCAGTGCTGTCATTTCATCAGTCAAATATGAAGTTAAAATACGTTATTCAAAACAAAGAAGATGATGGCACGTGTCCTTCTGAAGTCAGTAGAATTGTTTGTGTCTGAGAAAATAGATTGAAATTTTTCAACTTCTGTTGTTTCTCTACTATAATCATAGAAAAAGAATAATCTAAGAAGAAATAGAATACAATAACAATTAACAATAAAATATTTACATTATGAATCATAACAAGTAAATTAGAGCGATTGTACTACAGTCGATTTATTTTTTAATCAACAAGTGAACATTGAAGATCAAAGAGAGGAAACAAGCACTGTTTTGTTTGGACAGGGTGGTAACTGGAGGTATCCGGGGACCGAGGGCGTCTCCTGGAAGAGAGGAGGGAGATCATCCTTTTTCTAATCTCAGGTACTCTTTGTTTGGATCACCGGTGGATGTGAAGTAAGTTGAAAACCGTTAGAGAAACAAATGCTTTGTTTCACAGTCAGTGTTTGTTTTTTGAGAAAGAAGAAATCAAGAAAATCATTAATCAAAGAAGAGTATAAATTGATTAGTAATGTACAACATAGAATTTAATTATATTTGTAAAAATAGTCGTAAATTTAGCTAATTGTCTGTTCTGATTGTATGGAAAACATGTCTTGAGATTAAGAGTTTATAATGTTATAAAAATTCTGCTATCTGTTTAATATTAAAGCTTTTCATTTGAACCTAAGCTATACTTTAGATACAAGAATAAGTAAAAACTATCAATTTTCCTTTTATATACTTTGAATAAATATTGAATATTACAATATATATAATAAGATAGTATTGAATCAATAATTTATAACAAAGATTATCTCTAGAGCAGTGGTTTCAAACAAACCTTTTTTAATAATATTTTTATGAAACAAACCTCACGAGCTGCATCAATTTCTGCTTCTGTAACGATAGAAATCTTCAATTGCTCAGCGATTCGCTCAGAAGTTTCTTTAGAATTGTGTAAAGTGTTGAACAGTCCGACATTTTCTAAAATTGGACCTTTGCTTTCACTCAGTAGCCTGATAAATAATATACATAAAAGTAGTTACTAGAGTGAATGTTGTGGCCTATTAATAATTTTTATAAACTAAAAAAAGATAGTGTTTTATTTTTTACAAAAATATTACACAAACCTATTCATTCCCACTCTCATCCAGTTATACTCATGTAATGTTATATCCGGCCCGGAGGACCGAATGTTTAGGTAGTTCAAGTGGTTAATTTGAAAAATAGAAAATAAATATTAATTTACTGACAAAACAGAAAGTAAATAAGAGAAAATTTGATAGTTGTGAAAATAATGGAATTTTGGAAGTGGGAATCATTACCCAAGTGGTCCTGAAAGATAATTTCGGGCTTGGCCTACCAGAGATGGAAGAGGTGACGTCTAGGGTGAGGTCAAGGGTGACGTCTAGATAATGTTTATGGTTTAACGTCTAGAACCTAACCCCTCAGAGAGGTAGTTAGCTGCAAATTCAAATGTTCTTCTAGTGGCTATAAACTTGCAATCTTGTTATAATACTACGTGAGATAACACAATCTTTTTTTTTTTACATTTATCATTATTGGTCGGCCACAACAATGTATATCTAATAAATAGAAATTAAACACATATTATACCACAATTCTCATCGGCAGTTTATTTATAAGAAATTTATCTAAAAATAGTATTTAAAGAATCAGCTCTGTTAGAGCAAATATTACCTTAATAACGTATCTTCCAGTTCAATTAACGTCTTTTTTCCTTGGGCAATGCTCACGACCAAATTATTCTTCTGCTCTTCTAGTGCAGGCCTTTCTTCACGAACAACTATACCCAGAAGTTGTTCTTCCAACCCTAAAAAATGAAATATTTCGCAAGTATTATAACAGTTAAATATCAGAACATATAATAAATCTTCAATGATAAGGACTTGGAAGAGGCAAGCTTTCATTTGGTGGAACCACCACAAAATAAAAACTAACTTTCAGGCCTGATTTGAACCAACACTACTGCAGTTGATAGATCACTGAAAATTTATATTATTAAATTGAGCCAATAAAGGATTGAAGTATATAATAAGAAAATATTAAAATATATTCACCCTCTCGTTTAATGGCAAAATTGACTAGCGTAGACTTGGTACAAATTTCTGGAGGGAAATGAGGATTACTCAACTTAGTTGTGATAAAGAATCTGAATTTTCTGTTGTAAGGAGCGAGTCGGTCACCAAGTTCGATAAAAGTTGCGTTACCTGTAAATGATGTATATTAAACTAAAATTTAATTCATTAAGATTGGAAAAAATAACAAACAAATAATATTTAAAACATTTTTAAAAAGTCTTTATAAGTCCTAAGTGCAAACTTATTGAAGGTTTAACAATAGCAATATTTTCATTTCTCAATTAATTGAATTTAACGACTATATTTAAGCCAAAAATACAATAAGTAAATTTGATAAGCTATAATTACATGAAAGATAGGTGAAGACGGCACTTCAGTAACATTTCTACATTAGAAGGTTTCAAGGCCATCTTCTTTTCAGGTTTCTTAGAGAATTATTAGGAACAGAAGAAGTAAGATTGGAAACTATTGGGGGTTGGAGAAATAGAATTAATTTATCATTTGAATTGGTTTGTAGATTATTGAAGGTCAGTAAAACATGACTGATGTATTGAAGCTCTTCCTCGTCCTCTCTTCCTCGTCCTCTCGTTGTCTCCTCCATCCTTCTCTCGTTTCCTCAGCCTGGGTTGGGTGTAAGGTTATTCACTCATGGTATCTTTTGACTTTTACCACAAAAAAAAAAACATTCTCCAGAGCTCAGCTATCTTCTTCTACCAATGGACTTTGTACTCATGTGGTCCAGGACTCCAACTAGTCGAGTGGTTTGCCCATAAATAGTATGAGCTTTGTGCACTGATTATTGAATGCTGATTTTGAATTAAGTTCCTATCTAAGGTTTAAAAATTAGAGAATTAAGAATAGAATAAAGGTTTAGAAAAAAGGAAAATTGGACACTATTTGCTTTCAAAATGAAGGAAAGTAAACGAATGAGCTGAAGGAAGATGCAAGGTATCAACAGGTAGGGGAGTGGGGGAATTAAGCTCCTGTCTAAGGTAGGTAGCTAAGGTTTTCATGTTGGGGTAAGAGCGGACTGGAGAGAAACTAGTTTTTGACATGACGTCTTATAAATTAGATTGCAGGGAGTCATGTAGGCAAAAGTGTAGCGTAACGGAAATAGAATGGGCGTGGCTTAGTATGGCTTGGTAATTAAGGTTATAGATACTGGAAGTCATGTAGGCAAAAGTGTAGCGTAACGGAGAGTGCGGTGGTGGGGGTAATTGAGGTTATAGATACTGGAAGTCATGTAGGCAAAAG